>NC_069500.1:31464561-31659561 GCF_027579735.1 Bombina bombina | reverse complement strand
ATGTCTGATACTTATTTATAACAGTCTATTGTAAATTTGAGTTACGTCTAACTGAAAGGAACATCATGTCATTTGGAAGGGATTCTATGCATGCAAAGAATTATTTAGCTGACAAACGTATTTTAATAGTTAACCAGTTTTGGATGATTATATGCCACACATAATGTATCAGCTCTCCAGTGCATATTTTTGCCAATGACAGTTGTAGAATATTTAGTGATTTTATATAATTCCATTCCCCATGATGGAGATGAACAATAATAAAAGCAGAGGAGATTTATTAAGAATTAACAGAAGTTTCACTGGAAATGAGAAACTGGAGACAAAGTAATTAACACAAATTTCTCTTTATCCGGAGAGCTTAGTGCAGTGAGTTACATAAAAAGTTACTTCTGAGAATTTATAAACATAATTACTAAATGTAACAGGAGAAAGTGCTCTTGTGTCTGGTGCTGGATAATTTAAGAGAGTTCATTTATCTCCTGGCTATTCTTATTTAGTCTCCGAGTTTCCATTTTCTTTTATTAGTAGAAATAATGAGGGCCACAGTTATTGTACAACCACTGTTTCCTAACATGTCCGTAGATGTCAGACAATCCAGACTGACAAGCCCTGCTCTCATGCTATTGGTCGAGTAGAAGAAAGAGGTGGAGTTAAATTCCAGCAGCAGATGCTCCTCCAGAGGCCAAGAATGTGTGAGGACAGGTTCTCATAGCCCCACTTGTAACAATAAATGTTACCCTACACTTGTGAACTATTTCCCATTTATGCTATTATAACAAGTCATTGGGAGGGGAAATCAGTTTTACAATACACTGTCCCCTTAAAGCTAATGAGTTTGTCTTGTTTTCACTTTTCTACTATTTTGTGTTTACTCTTTTCTTATGTGTATATGTTTGATAGATATTGTTTTCCCTTTTAATTAATTTGTTCTGTGAGGCTTTAACAGTATTGTTGTGATGCCACGTGCAGTGCGTTCTATGAGCTAAGATGCAGGCGGTTACATTATGTTCTGTTATAACATAGAGTTATTTTCTACGTTCACATGGGTCTCTTTAGACATAACATTTTCAGTGAACATTGACAATCATTTAACTTGTCTGATACATGATGTTTCCATAATAATAATTATATATTGTACTGTATTTGACTACTATTATGGTTGTAAGATTTGCACAGGCTCAGTACCTAGGTATGCTGAAACAATGGATGAAGACTTTCAGTATTAATACAGTCATCCATATCTATACTTGTACCAAGGTTGGCTTCCACTGTTCTCCAAAATAAAGTACATAATGCTGATCCTATCCTACAAATTCCTCCACTGCATTATATCACAAGCCTCATCTCTATATACTACCCTATCTTACTGCTCCACTCATCTTTTAACATCAGACTCTCAAAGCCCATCACACCACTTACTAATCCTGCATTTAGTACATCTCTTGCACACCTATCCTGTGTGATTCTCTTCCTCAGTCTGTAAGTCCCTCATCACCACTTACCAATCCTGCATTTAGTACTTCTCTTGCACACCTATCCTGTGCAACTCTCTTCCTCAGTCTGTCAGTCCCTCATCACCACTTACTAATCCTGCATTTAGTACTTCTCTTGCACACCTATCCTGTGCAACTCTCTTCCTCAGTCTGTCAGTCCCTCATCACCACTTACTAATCCTGCATTTAGTACTTCTCTTGCACACCTATCCTGTGCAACTCTCTTCCTCAGTCTGTCAGTCCCTCATCACCACTTACTAATCCTGCATTTAGTACTTCTCTTGCACACCTATCTTGTGTGATTCTCTTCCTCAGTCTGTCAGACTTTCATCACCACTTACTAATCCTGTATTTAGTACTTCTCTTGCACTTCTATCATGTGTGAGTCTCTTCCTCAGTCTGTCAGTCCCTCATCACCACTTACTAATCCTGCATTTAGTACTTCTCTTGCACACCTATCCTGTGCGACTCTCTTCCTCAGTCTGTCAGACTCTCATCACCACTTACTAATCCTGCATTTAGTACTTCTCTTGCACACCTATCCTGTGTGATTCTCTTCCTCAGTCTGTCAGACTCTCATCACCACTTACTAATCCTGCATTTAGTACTTCTCTTGCACAACTATCATGTGTGAGTCTCTTCCTCAGTCTGTCAGACTCTCATCACCACTTACTAATCCTGCATTTAGTACTTCTCTTGCACACCTATCCTGTGTGATTCTCTTCCTCAGTCTGTCAGACTTTCATCACCACTTACTAATCCTGTATTTAGTACTTCTCTTGCACTTCTATCATGTGTGAGTCTCTTCCTCAGTCTGTCAGTCCCTCATCACCACTTACTAATCCTGCATTTAGTACATCTCTTGCACACCTATCCTGTGCGACTCTCTTCCTCAGTCTGTCAGACTCACATCATCACTTACTAATCCTGCATTTAGTACTTCTCTTGCACACTTATCCTGTGAGACTCTCTTCCTCAGTCTGTCAGACTCTCATCACCACTTACGAATCCTGCATTTAGTACTTCTCTTGCACACCTATCCTGTGCGACTCTCTTCCTCAGACTGTCAGTCCCTCATCACCACTTACTAGTCCTGCATTTAGTACTTCTCTTGCACACCTATCCTGTGCAACTCTCTTCCTCAGTCTGTCAGTCCCTCATCACCACTTAATAATCCTGTATCTAGTACATCTCTTGCACACCTATCCTGTGCGACTCTCTTCCTCAGTCTGTAAGTCCCTCATCACCACTTACTAATCCTGTATTTAGTGCTTCTCTTGTACACCAATCCTGTGTGATTCTCATCTTCAGCCTGTAAGTCCCTCATCACCACTTACTAATCCTCTATTTAGTACTTCTCTTGCACTTCTATCATGTGTGACTCTCTTCCTCAGTCTGTCAGACTTTCATCACCACTTACTAATCCAGCATTTAGTACTTCTCTTGCACACCTATCCTGTGTGACTCTCTTCCTCAGTCTGTCAGACTTTCATCACCACTTACTAATCCAGCATTTAGTACTTCTCTTGCACACCTATCCTGTGTGACTCTCTTCCTCAGTCTGTCAGACTTTCATCACCACTTACTAATCCGGCATTTAGTACTTCTCTTGCACACCTATCCTGTGCCACTCTCTTCCTCAGTCTGTCAGACTTTCATCACCACTTACCAATCCTGCATTTAGTACTTCTCTTGCACACCTATCCTGTGTGACTCTCTTCCTCAGTCTGTCAGATTCTCATCACCACTTACCAATCCTGCATTTAGTACTTCTCTTGCACACCTATCCTGTACGACTCTCTTCCTCAGACTGTCAGTCCCTCATCACCACTTACTAGACCTGCATTTAGTACATCTCTTGCACACCTATCCTGTGTGATTCTCTTCCTCTGTCTGTCAGTCCCTCATCACCACTTACCAATCCTGCATTTAGTACTTCTCTTGCACACCTATCCTGTGCGACTCTCTTCCTCAGTTTATCAGACTCTCATCACCACTTACCAATCCTGCATTTAGTACTTGCACACCATAGAAATTGACACCCTCTGCTTAACATATCATTGGATATTTTCTGGGATATATCATTGGATAAACTATTGGATACTTCACATTTTTTTTTACAAATGTTGTCACGTTATTATGAATTTTTGGTGTACACCACACTTTTTCCATTTTTTAATTTTTGATTTTCATTTTTTTGATACATATATATTTTTGCACAAACTTATTTTTGTGCCCATGTTTTTTAGACTTAGATTTTTAAGACTCAGATTTGGATGTTTTGACACAGGTTTTTTGGTATATATATATATATATTTAATTTTTATTTTTTTCGATCATTTGGATGAACACTTTCGTTTCTGGATTATTTGTGGAAGACTATTTTACTTACTATGTTAAGGATTTTTGGACACACACTTTTGAACTATCTGGATTATGTGGAAACCATTGATGTGTTCTTAATTTTACATACAGTTGATTTATAACACAATTTCGTATTCTGTATTTATATTTTACATTATTGCATTTTTGAATTTTTTGTATTATCCATTTGTGTATCATCTTTTTCCTAATCATGTACCTTTTATTGTAGAGGTTCTTGGTTTAGTTATTGTTGTATTACTATACACTATTTTTAACCATTTTAAATGACTTTTAATGATATCCTGAATAAATATTTTTGACCCATATATATCCTACTTTTAGATTTTCTAGCTACCCAGCTTTTTTAGCGCTCCCACCATCGCTCACTTTTTTAGGTCCATTTTAAGATCTGGTTGCGAGATCTTGCTAATAGTAGGAGCTTTGTCGTATTAATCAGGCGCTGTGGAACTCCATATAGACATTTTATCTCTCTTCCTCAGTCTATCAGACTCTCATCACCACTTATAAATCCTTCATTTAGTACTTCTCTTGCACACCTATCCTGTGTTACTCTCTCCCTTAGACTGTTAGACTGTTATCACCACTTACTAATCCTGTATTTAGTACATCTCTTGCACACCTATCCTGTGTGACTCTCTTCCTAAGTCTGTCAGAGTTTCTCAACACCTCTTACTAATCCTGCATTTAGTACTTCTCTTGCACACCTATCCTGTGTGATTCTCTTCTTCAGTCTGTAAGTCCCTCATCACCACTTACTAATCCTGTATTTAGTACTTCTCTTGCACTTCTATCATGTGTGAGTCTCTTCCTCAGTCTGTCAGTCCCTCATCACCACTTACTAATCCTGCATTTAGTACTTCTCTTGCACACCTATCCTGTGCGACTCTCTTCCTCAGTCTGTAAGTCCCTCATCACCACTTACTAATCCTGCATTTAGTACTTCTCTTGCACACCTATCCTGTGCGACTCTCTTCCTCAGTCTGTCAGTCCCTCATCACCACTTACTAATCCTGTATTTAGTAATTTCTTGCACACCTATCCTGTGCGACTCTCTTCCTCAGTCTGTAAGTCCCTCATCACCACTTACTAATCCTGCATTTAGTACTTCTCTTGCACACCTATCCTGTGCGACTCTCTTCCTCAGTCTGTCAGTCCCTCATCACCACTTACTAATCCTGTATTTAGTAATCTCTTGCACACCTATCCTGTGCGACTCTCTTCCTCAGTCTGTAAGTCCCTCATCACCACTTACTAATCCTGCATTTAGTACTTCTCTTGCACACCTATCCTGTGCGACTCTCTTCCTCAGTCTGTCAGTCCCTCATCACCACTTACTAATCCTGTGTTTAGTACATCTCTTGCACACCTATCCTGTGCGACTCTCTTCCTCAGTCTGTAAGTCCCTCATCACCACTTACTAATCCTGTATTTAGTACATCTCTTGCACACCTATCCTGTGCGACTCTCTTCCTCAGTCTGTCAGTCCCTCATCACCACTTACTAATCCTGCATTTAGTACTTCTCTTGCACACCTATCCTGTGCTACTCTCTTCCTCAGTCTGTCAGTCCCTCATCACCACTTACTAATCCTGTATTTAGTACATCTCTTGCACACCTATCCTGTGCGACTCTCTTCCTCAGTCTGTAAGTCCCTCATCACCACTTACTAATCCTGTATTAGTACTTCTCTTGCACACCTATCCTGTGTGATTCTCTTCTTCAGTCTGTAAGTCCCTCATCACCACTTACTAATCCTGTATTTAGTACGTCTCTTGCACTTCTATCATGTGTGACTCTCTTCCTCAGTCTGTCAGTCCCTCATCACCACTTACTAATCCTGCATTTAGTACTTCTCTTGCACACCTATCCTGTGCGACTCTCTTCCTCAGTCTGTCAGACTTTCATCACCACTTACCAATCCTGCATTTAGTACTTCTCTTGCACACCTATCCTGTGTGACTCTCTTCCTCAGTCTGTCAGATTCTCATCACCACTTACTAGACCTGCATTTAGTACATCTCTTGCACACCTATCCTGTGTGATTCTCTTCCTCGGTCTGTCAGTCCCTCATCACCACTTACTAATCCTGTATTTAGTACTTCTCTTGCACACCTATCCTGTGTGACTCTCTTCCTCAGTCTGTCAGATTCTCATCACCACTTACCAATCCTGCATTTAGTACTTCTCTTGCACACCTATCCTGTGCGACTCTCTTCCTCAGTTTATCAGACTCTCATCACCACTTACCAATCCTGCATTTAGTACTTGCACACCATAGAAATTTACACCCTCTGCTTAACATATCATTGGATATTTTATGGGATATATCATTGGATAAACTATTGGATACTTCACTTTTTTTTTACAAATGTTGTCACGTTATTATTAATTCTTGGTGTACACCACACTTTTTCCATTTTTTAATTTTTGATTTTCATTTTTTGGATACATATATATTTTTGCACAAACTTATTTTTGTGCACATGTTTTTTAGACTTAGATTTTTTGGACTCAGATTTGGATGTTTTGACACAGATTTTTTGATATATATATATACATATATTTTTTTTTAATTTTTATTTTTTTCGATCATTTGGATGAACTTTCGTTTCTGGATTATTTGTGGAAGACTATTTTACTTACTATGTTAAGGATTTTTGGACACACACTTTTGAACTATCTGGACTATGTGGAAACCATTGATGTGTTCTTAATTTTACATACAGTTGATTTATAACACAATTTCGTATTCTGTATTTATATTTTACATTATTGCATTTTTTAATTTTTTGTATTATCCATTTGTGTATCATCTTTTTCCTAATCATGTACCTTTTATTGTAGAGGTTCTTGGTTTAGTTATTGTTGTATTACTATACACTATTTTTAACCATTTTAAACGACTTTTAATGATATCCTGAATAAATATTTTTGACCCATATATATCCTACTTTTAGATTTTCTAGCTACCCAGCTTTTTTAGCGCTCCCACCATCGCTCACTTTTTTAGGTCCATTTTAAGATCTGGTTGCGAGATCTTGCTAATAGTAGGAGCTTTGTAGTATTAATCAGGTGCTGTGGAACTCCATATAGACATTTTATCTCTCTTCCTCAGTCTATCAGACTCTCCTCACCACTTATAAATCCTTCATTTAGTACTTCTCTTGCACACCTATCCTGTGCGACTCTCTCCCTTAGACTGTTAGACTCTTATCACCACTTACTAATCCTGTATTTAGTACATCTCTTGCACACCTATCCTGTGTGACTCTCTCCCTTAGACTGTTAGACTCTTATCACCACTTACTAATCCTGTATTTAGTACATCTCTTGCACACCTATCCTGTGTGACTCTCTCCCTTAGTCTGTTAGACTCTCATCACCACTTACTAACCTGTGTTTAGTACATCTCTTGCACACCTATCCTGTGTGACTCTCTTCCTCAGTCTGTCAGAGTTTCTCATTACCTTTTTCCAATCCTGCATTTAGTACATCTCTTGCACACCTATCCTGTGTGAATCTCTTCCTCAGTATGTCAGTCTCTCATCACCACTTACTAGTCCTGCATTTAGTACTTCTCTTGCACACCTATCCTGTGTGACTCTCTTCCTCAGTCTGTCAGACTCTCATCACCACTTACTAATCCTGCATTTAGTACATCTCTTGTACACCTATCCTGTGTGACTCTCTTCCTCAGTCTGTCAGATTCTCATCACCACTTACCAATCCTGCATTTAGTACATCTCTTGCACACCTATCCTGTGTGACTCTGTTCCTCAGTCTGTCAGTCCCCCATTACTATTTATTAATCATGCATTTAGTAGATCTCTTGCTCAGTCTGTCTGTCTCTACCTCCATCTGTCAGTCTCTCATCACCACTTACTAATCCTGCAATTAGTACATCTCTTGCACACCTATCCTGTGTGACTCTCTTCCTCAGTCTGTCAGTCTCTCATCATCACTTACCAACCCTGCATTTAGTACATCTCTTGCACACCTATCCTGTGTGAGTCTTCCTCCATCTGTCAGTCTCTCATCACCACTTACCAATCCTGCATTTAGTAAATCTCTTGCACACCTATCCTGTGCGACTCTCTTCCTCCATCTGTCAGTCTCTCATCACCACTTACCAATCCTGCATTTAGTAAATCTCTTGCACACCTATCCTGTGTGAGTCTCTACCTCCATCAGTCAGTCTCTCATCACCACTTACTAATCCTGCATTTAGTACTTCTCTTGCACACCTATCCTGTGTGACTCTCTTCCTCCATCTGTCAGTCTCTCATCACCACTTACCAATCCTGCATTTATTAAATCTCTTGCACACCTATCCTGTGCGACTCTCTTCCTCCATCTGTCAGTCTCTCATCACCACTTACCAATCCTGCATTTAGTAAATCTCTTGCACACCTATCCTGTGTGAGTCTCTACCTCCATCAGTCAGTCTCTCAACACCACTTACTAATCCTGCATTTAGTACATCTCTTGCACACCTATCCTGTGTGAGTCTCTTCCTCAGTCTGTCAGTCTCTCATCACCACTTACTAATCCTGCATTTAGTACATCTCTTGCACACCTATCCTGTGTGACTCTCTTCCTCAGTCTGTCAGTCTCTCATCACCACTTACTAATCCTGCATTTAGTACATCTCTTGCACACCTATCCTGTGTGAGTCTCTTCCTCCATCTGTCAGTCTCTAATCACCACTTAGCAATCCTGCATTTAGTACATCTCTTGCACACCTATCCTGTGTGAGTCTCTTCCTCCATCTGTCAGTCTCTAATCACCACTTACCAATCCTGCATTTAGTAAATCTCTTGCACACCTATCCTGTGTGAGTCTCTACCTCCATCTGTCAGTCTCTCATCACCACTTACCAATCCTGCATTTAGTACATCTCTTGCTCAGTCTGTCAGTCTCTCATCATCACTTACCAATCCTGCATTTAGTACATCTCTTGCACACCTATCCTGTTTGACTCTCTTCCTCCATCTGTCAGTCTCTAATCACCACTTACCAATCCTGCATTTAGTATCTCTGCACACAATAGGGTAGATTTAACAAGCAGCGGATGCTGATATCTACCCCATAATTTCCGGCACACCAGAAACAGAAGTTATGAAGCAGCAGTCTTAAGTGGCGGAAAAAATATACCCCACACCATTATACCACCACCACCAGCATGAACCGTTGATACAAGGCAGGATGAATCCATGCTTTCATGTTGTTTACGCCAAATTCTGACCCTACCATCTGAATGTTGCAGCTGAAATCGAAACTCATCAGACCAGGCAATGTTTTCCAATCTTCTATTGTCCAATGTTGGTGAGCCTGTGCGAATTGTAGCCTCTGTTACCTGTTCTTAGCTGACAGGAGTGGCATCCTGTGTGGTCTTCTGCTGCTGTAGCCCATCTGCTTCAAGGTTCAATGTGTTGTGCATTCAAAGATGGTATTATGCATACCTTGGTTATAACGAGTGGTTATTTGAGTTACTGTTGCCTTTCTATCATCTCAAACCCATCTGCCCATTCTCCTCTGACCTCTGACATCAACAAGGCATTATAGTCCACACAACTGTCGCTAGCTGAATATTTTCTCCTTTTTGGACCATTCTCTGTAAACCCTAGAGATGGTTGTGCATGAAAATCCCAGTAGGTCAGCAGTTTTTGAAATACTCAGACCAGCCAGTCTGGCACCAACAATCATGCCACATTCGAAGTCACTTAAATCCCCTTTGATCCCCATTCTGATGCTCGGTTTGAACTTCATCAAGTAATCTTCATCACGTCTAGATGCCTAAAGGCATTGAATTGCTGCCATGTGATTGGCTGATTAGCAATTTGTGTTACCAAGCAATTGAACAGGTGTACCTAATAAAGTGGCTGGTGAGTGTATAAGTGCATTATAGCACTTTGTCATTAAAGAGACATTAAACACATTGAGATGGTAGTATAAAATGATAAAGCGTATGTATAAAAAACCTCTGCAATATATTTTCATTATTTCTTTTGACCCCTTTTCCTGTTATTCCATTCTGAGATTGTGAGCTTTTCAGTTCCTGTTAGAAATGGAAGTGCAGAACACTGTTATATTCCACACAACCATTGGCTGCACACTCTAGTGATCTAGTTATAACTGTACCTAATTGGCCACAGCAGAGAAGGTAACCTAAGTTACAACATGGCAGCTCCCATTGTTTTATAGACACTAAAACTTTACAATTGTTGTATCAATATTTAAACAGTTAATGAAACTTTAAAAAGATACATCTACATGTTATTCTCAGACTAATCTTTTATTTGAATGCATCATCCAATCTAGCATTTACTTACAGGCCCATTTATCAAGCTCCGTATAGAGCTTGAAGGACCGTGTTGCTGGCGAGTCTTTAGACTCGCCAGAAACACAACTTATGAAGCAGCGGTCACAAAGACCGCTGCTCCATAACCCTGTCCGTCTGCTCTGAGCAGGCGGACAGGAATCGCCGCAAGCCCTTTGATAAATGGGCCTGATGGTGTTTAATGCCCCTTTAAGCACATGCTAAAACATATTTATGTAATATTCATATTCAAGAAGGATTTTAACTATGTATTTACTGTAAATATTTCTTTCACATTTGCTAATGCGAATTTGCTATGTTGTTTGCGATGGGTGCTGTTTTTTTTTTTACAACATTCTCCATTGTCTTCTGTGGGGAATGCAAAAAGGCGACGGTGTTTGTGCGATCTTGGATGCTATTTTTTCCCCCTCACTTATTTTTCTCTATTGATCTCTACGCAACATTTCCAAAATTCTTCCCTTCCATAATAAAAAAAAAACACCGCCTCTCCTGACTCCAACCTATTATGAATGCTTCTGCTAGACTCATCCACCTAAGTCGACGATCTACATCAGCTGCTCCGCTCTGCCAGTCTCTATTAACCCTAACTTACAAAGCACTCAACAGTCTCCCAACTATATTTAATCTCTCATTTTAAAATATTCCCCATCCCGTTCTCTTCGATCAACCTCTGACCTACATCTCTCCACTCCTGTTATCTCTACGTCCCACTCCCATCTCTAAGACTTCGCACGTGCTGCTCCTGTCCTCTGGAAATCTCTTCCCCTGCTCCATAAAGACTGTCTCCAACCTTGTATAGCTTTAGACGCTCCTTGAAAACCCACCTATTCAGAGAAGCTTACCATATCTACTCCATCTCTCCTAACCAAACTAATACATGAACTGCCTGACTCACTGCTGCAACTACAACCGATGTGACAAGCTACCCCCAACCTTATGTCTGGGCACCCTAAACCTGTAGACTGTGAGCTCTCCGGAAAAACAAAGATGTTGTTAAATCATATTTGGAAATGTATCAATATCTTTAAACAGGTAGTATGAGAGGGGAGAGTAATTAATTAAAGCCATAATATATCTGAATCATGAAAGTAACATTTTCGCCTAGATTTAGAGTTTTGCGGCCAAAGGGGTGGGTTAGCTACGCGTGTTTTTTTTCCATTGCACCTTTTAAATAACGCTGGTAATGAGAGTTCTCTGAAGGGAGCGTAGAGGCATATTTACCGCCACTTCAACTCTCAATACCAGCGTTGCTTACGGTAGCGGTAAGCTAGGAAAATGTGCTTGTGCACGATTGCCCCATAGGAAACAATGGGGCAGTTTGGGCTGAAAAAAACCTAACACCTGCAAAAAAGCAGTGTTAAGCTCCCAACGCAGCCCCATTGTTTCCTATGGGGAAACACTTTCTAAGTCTGCACCTAACACCCTAACATGAACCCCGAGTCTAAACACCCCTAACCTTACACTTATTAACCCCTAATCTGCCGCCCCCGCTATCGCTGACACGTGCATTTTATTATTAACCCCTAATCTGCCACTCCGGACACCGCCACAACCTACATTATACCTATGTACCCCTAATCTGCTGCCCCATAACATCGCCGACCCCTATATTATATTTATTAACCCCTAATCTGCCCCCCCATGTCGCAACTACTACACCTACACTTATTAACCCCTAATCTGCCGACCGGACCTCGGTGCCACTATAATAAATGTATTAGCCCCTAAACCGCCACACTCCCGCCTCGCAATCCCTATAATAAATAGTATTAACCTCTAATCTGCCCTCCCTAACATCGGCAACACCTAACTTCAAGTATTAACCCCTAATCTGCTGACCGGACCACGCGGCTACTCTAATAAATGTATTAACTCCTAAAGCTAAGTCTAACCCTAACCCTAACACCCCCCTAAGTTAAATATAATTTTTATCTAACAAAATAAATTAAATATTATTAACTAAAGTCTTCCTATTTAAAACTAAATACTTACCTGTAAAATAACCTTAATATAGCTACAATATAACAAATAATTATATTGTAGCTATTTTAGGATTTATATTTATTTTACAGGCAACTTTGTATTTATTTTAACTAGGTACAATAGCTATTAAATAGTTATTTACTATTTAATAGCTACCTAGTTAAAATAATTACAAAATTACCTGTAAAATAAATCCTAACCTAAGTTACAATTAAACCTAACACTACACTATCAATAAATAAATTAAATCAATTAACTACAAGTACCTACAATTAAATAAACTAAACTAAATTACAAAAAAACAACAACACTAGATTACAAAAAAATAAAAAAAGATTACAAGAATTTTAAGCTAATTACACCTACTCTAAGCCCCCTAATAAAATAACAAAGCCCCCCAAAATAAAAAAATTCCCTACCCTAATCTAAATTAAAATAGTTAACAGCTCTATTACCTTACCAGCCCTTAAAAGGGCTTTTTGCGGGGCATGCCCCAAAGAAATCAGCTCTTTTGCCTGTAAAAAAAACACAATACCACCCCCCAACATTACAACCCACCACCCACATACCCCTACTCTAACCCAAACCCCCCCTTAAATAAACCTAACACTACCCCCCTGAAGATCTCCCTACCTTGAGTCGTCTTCACTCAGCCGAGCAGCGATGGACCAAAAGAAGACATCCGGAGCGGCAGAAGTCTTCATCGTATCCGGGCAGAAGAGGACATCCGGACCGGCAAACATCTTCATCCAAGCGGCATCTTCTATCTTCATCCATCCGACGAGGAGCGGCTCTATCTTCAAGACCTCCGGTGCGGAACATCCTCTTCTCCCGACGACTAGACGACGAATGAAGGTTCCTTTAAGTGACGTCATCCAAGATGGCGTCCCTCGAATTCTGATTGGCTGATAGGATTCTATCAGCCAATCGGAATTAAGGTAGGAAAAATCTGATTGGCTGATTCAATGAGCCAATCAGATTCAAGTTCAATCAGCCAATCAGATTGAGCTCGCATTATATTGGCTGTTCCTGTAGAAATGATTTGACTTCCCCATCAATATGGCTATGATACATTTTAAATTCTTAACTTTATTTAAAAAAACTTTTAATCTCTTCTCGTTTCTTTATATTCCCTCCGTCCCCCATATATTGTAATTTCTGTAATCTAGTGACGTAGAGACCGACCCCACCCTACATATAAGGCAATGTGCTCTCCCATTAGTTGGAAGAACTGTTCAGGTGCAGACCGTTTGCATGCATTGATTGCATTGAGTGCTGCAAGAACGTCTGAAGTGTTTGTCCGCTCACTTTAGACAGGTCTCATTCAACAAGGTTATATCTGGCATTTCTCCAATAGTAATGAGTTCAGATTCCCTGTTTACAATGATGCCATTGGGACTCGCCTGGGCAATAACACGCATGCTTCTCTCCACAAACACCCAACAGCACATTCAAATCAGTGAGCCGTGTGGCAACGCTGGTGATTGGTTAATGGAGATATACATCACCAAAAGAAAAAAAAAAACTTAATCAAGTGGGGCAGGCAGGGTATTAAATGTGAGTACAATTAATAAATAAATTAAAAATATTTCTAAGCATCTCAATGAGAAAACAAAAAATACCAATAAACATTTAAAAAAAACTATACTTGAACAATAAGCAAATCATTTGACTTTATCAGTAATGCAGTGACAATAGCTGAATCTCCCTTTAACCTCCACTGTGTGCTCTAACCAGGACAAGGGTAATTCTAGACAATACAATAGGGGTGCTAGAAAAGCTTGTGTAAGTTTCTAATCATTTTTCTGAATATCATATTCATATTCCGTGATTCAGAGAGAGCATATGATTTTAAGAGACTTTTCAATTTCTTCCATAATCAAATGTACTTCATTCTCTTGGTGGCCTATTTGGGCAGCATTGCAATACTGAGTGCTAGCTGGTGATTGGTTACTTCACTTATTTGTCTCTTGTCATTAGCTCACTAAATGTGTTCAGCTACTTCCCAGTAGTGCATTGTTGCTCTCCAACTGACTTTAACTATGTGTTTAATCGCTTTGCAGGGGTAAAACATATAGTTATACACAAATAATAGTGCATTAGTAAAAAACATTAACAGATTAAAACAGTTTCTTTCTGCTCTTTATGTTCCCTTTAAATCCCATTTCCCACCGTTATGTCTCATCAAATCTTGGGTAGAATAAACACATATTAACGGCTACTTGCACCTTTGAGAGTTCGGGAGCACAAAAATAGACAATGTTTTATAACTTCCCCATTTCCCACTCCCAGGGCAACTGAAAAAAATCCTTATTCAATGCTGACTTCTAATCTAATAAAAATGTAACATATTTCTCAATTTGTCAAATATTTATGTATTTATTTGTTTTTAAACAGGACAATCTTAATTTGCTGCTGACAGAAGAGGAGACGTACAGTCTTATGGAAACGTTCAGCCAGTGCAAAGTAATCCCAGGTAGGTCCCACAGAGCCCTTAGGGCCACATGATCTGCGCTGTTACATAGCTTCATTCAATAAATATTAACCCCTTAACTGATCGATAATTAGTGTTTGTTGAAGGTCAAGTAAAACATCCACAGTGGTTGTTTTGTATCTTTCAATAAAGACACAGATCATTTGCTTTAAAGCTAACTAACAAACAGTGAAATTACAGTATGTTAACGTGAACCAGTGACTACAGAGTCACAACAGGACTGTTCATATTAATAGAAATGATTTGTTTTCATATTTACAAATACAGCTCTACAATTTGCTGTAACACAATTAGATTTGTTGCTAGAATGTTCCTGGCAGATACTATACATATTGCAATCATTTAATTAGCAATCATTTGTACACAACATCTGCTTCTTCAGCTCTAAGAGCAGCAAAGTGACAAAAAGAAAGGACGCATGTTCCAGTCAGCTCTTCAGAATGAAAACACTTGCTAAAATCAGATGGAATCTCAGCCAATCCCCCGTGTACAAAATATTGGGTACACAATTCTCCCAGGAAAGAAGTATCAAAATGTATTGTGCAGTTGTCTTTTCATCCTTAAAGGGACAGTCAACACCAGAATTTTTGTTGTTTTAAAAAATAGATAATCCCTTTATTACCCATTCCCAAGTTTTGCATAACCAGCACAGTTATGATAATATTCGTTTTACCTATGTAATTACCTTGTATCTAAGCCTCTGCAAACTGTCCCCTTATTTCAGTTCTTTTGACAGAATTGCATTTTAGCCAATCAGTGCTCACTCCTCTGTAAATTCATGAGCGTGAGCTCAATGTTATCTATATGAAACACATGAACTAACGCCCTCTAGTGGTGAAAAACTGTCAAAATGCTTTCAGATTAGAGACGGCCTTCAAGGTCTAAGAAATTAGCATATGAACCTCCAAGGTTTAGCTTTAAACTAAGAATACCAAGAGAACAAAGCAAAATTGGTGATAAACATAAATTGGAAAGTTGTTTAAAATTACATGCCATAGTTGATTCATGAAAGTTTTTTTTTGGCTTGACTGTCCCTTTAAGCCGAGATAACCTCATAATAAATATATTATTTAACATAACAATATCAGTGCAATTTTATGAACAGATGAATAAGCAGAGATCATTGTAAGAATAATATAAAGTCTGGGAAATACTGGGAATTAAATAGTTAGTTCTTGACTGATGTTCTGAATTTGGTCTTACTATACAGTAGGTTTATTGTTTTTTTTTCTTTTCTATTTTTTTTAATATTGATTTGAAAACCGTATGAGAGCCTGAGAAGTTAATATGTCAGCACAGTCTTTGTGTGTTAGAAAGTAATCACACCCAGGCTCTAGTTGCCAAGTGATAGAACTTACACTGAGATGTACAGGAACAACATAAGTGAATGATGACAACATATGAGAGAGGTAAATAAACAGCACGAGGAGCTATAGGAGAGATGGACAAGAGGCCATGGGGATAAAGAGTAGAACATACAGGATATAGGAGAGTGAGACATACAGAAGCAACAGGGGACAATCAGCAGCGTAGCAAGAGACAAAACAGACTCACAACAACAACAAGATGGAGACTGACATACAGCAACAACAGGAACCATTTTACTTTAGTGATTAAAAAGACAGTGTACAGTCCTGGCCAAAAGTTTTGAGAATGACACAAATGTCAATTTTTACAAAGCCTGCTGCTTTAGGCCTAGATTTGGAGTTTGGCGGTAGCCGTGAAAAACAGCGTTAGAGGCTCCTAACGCTGGTTTTAGGCTACCGCCGGTATTTGGAGTCAGTCAGGAAAGGGTCTAACGCTCACTTTTCAGCCGTGACTTTTCCATACCGCAGATCCCCTTACGTCAATTGCGTATCCTATCTTTTCAATGGGATCTTCATAACTCCGGTATTTAGAGTCGTGTCTGAAGTGAGCGTTAGAATTCTAACGACAAAACTCCAGCTGCAGAAAAAAGTCAGTAGTTAAGAGCTTTTTGGGCTAACACCGGTTCATAAAGCTCTTAACTACTGTGCTCTAAAGTACACTAACACCCATAAACTACCTATGTACCCCTAAACCGAGCCCCCCCCACATCGCCGACACTCGATTCAATTTTTTTAACCCCTAATCTGCCGACCGCCACCTACGTTATCCTTATGTACCCCTAATCTGCTGCCCCTAACACCACCGACCCCTATATTATATTTATTAACCCCTAATCTGCCCCCCCACAACGTCCCCGCCAGCTACCTACACTTATTAACCCCTAATCTGCCGTCCGCACACGCCGCCGCCAGCTACATTATAGCTATGTACCCCTAATCTGCTGCCCCTAACACCGCCGACCCCTATATTATATTTATTAACCCCTAACCTGCCCCCCTCAATGTCGCCTCCACCTGCCTACACTTATTAACCCCTAATCTGCCGAGCGGATCTCACCGCTACTATAATAAAGTTATTAACCCCTAATCCGCCTCACTCCCGCCTCAATAACCCTATAATAAATAGTATTAACCCCTAATCTGCCCTCCCTAACATCGCCGACACCTAACTTCAAGTATTAACCCCTAATCTGCCGATCGGAGCTCACTGCTACTCTAATAAAAAAATTTAACCCCTAAAGTTAATTTTCACCCTAACACCCCCCTAAGTTAAATATAATTTTATTCTAACGAAATAAATTAACTCTTATTAAATAAATTATTCCTATTTAAAGCTAAATACTTACCTGTAAAATAAACCCTAATATAGCTACAACATAAATTATAATTATATTATAGCTATTTTAGGATATATATTTATTTTACAGGCAACTTTGTATTTATTTTAACCAGGTACAATAGCTATTAAATAGTTAAGAACTATTTAATAGCTAAAATAGTTAAAATAATTACAAAATTACCTGTAAAATAAATCCTAACCTAAGTTACAATTAAACCTAACACTACACTATCAATAAATTAATTAAATAAAATACCTACAATTACCTACAATTAAACCTAACACTACACTATCAATACATTAATTAAATACAATATCTACAAATAAATACAATTAAATAAACTAACTAAAGTACAAAAAATAAAAAAGAACTAAGTTACAAAAAATAAAAAAATATTTACAAACATCAGAAAAATATTACAACAATTTTAAACTAATTACACCTACTCTAAGCCCCCTAATAAAATAACAAAGCCCCCCAAAATAAAAAAATGCCCTACCCTATTCTAAATTACTAAAGTTCAAAGCTCTTTTACCTTACCAGCCCTGAACAGGGCCCTTTGCGGGGCATGCCCCAAAGAATTCAGCTCTTTTGCCTGTAAAAAAACACATACAACACACCCCCCCAACATTACAACCCACCACCCACATACCCCTAATCTAACCCAAACCCCCCTTAAATAAACCTAACACTAAGCCCCTGAAGATCTTCCTACCTTATCTTCACCATACCAGGTTCACCGATCGATCCAGAAGAGCTCCTCCGATGTCCTGATCCAAGCCCAAGCAGGGTGCTGAAGATGTCCATGATCCGGCTGAAGTCATCATCCAAGCGGGAGCTGAAGAGGTCCATGATCCGGCTGAAGTCATCATCCAAGCGGGAGCTGAAGAGGTCCATGATCCGGCTGAAGTCTTCTATCAACGGCATCTTCAATCTTCTTTCTTCCGGATCCATCTTGAAGACCTCCGACGCGGAACATCCTGCTTGCCCGACGGACTACCGACGAATGAAGGCTCCTTTAAGGGACGTCATCAAAGATGGCGTCCCTCGAATTCCGATTGGCTGATAGTATTCTATCAGCCAATCGGAATTAAGGTAGGAAAATTCTGATTGGCTGATGGAATCAGCCAATCAGAATCAAGTTCAATCCGATTGGCCGATCCAATCAGCCAATCAGATTGAGCTTGCATTCTATTGGCTGATTGGAACAGCCAATAGAATGCAAGCTCAATCTGATTGGCTGATCGGATCGGCCAATCGGATTGAACTTGATTCTAATTGGCTGATTCCATCAGCCAATCAGAATGTTCCTACCTTAATTCCGATTGGCTGATAGAATCCTATTAGCCAATTGGAATTCGAGGGACGCCATCTTGGATGACGTCCCTTAAAGGAGCCTTCATTCGTCGGTAGTCCGTCGGGCCAGCAGGATGTTCCGCGTCGGAGGTCTTCAAGATGGATCCGGAAGAAAGAAGATTGAAGATGCCGTTGATAGAAGACTTCAGCCAGATCATGGACCTCTTCAGCTCCCGCTTGGATGATGACTTCAGCCGGATCATGGACCTCTTCAGCTCCCGCTTGGATGATGACTTCAGCCGGATCATGGACATCTTCAGCACCCTGCTTGGGCTTGGATCAGGACATCGGAGGAGCTCTTCTGGATCGATCGGTGAACCTGGTATGGTGAAGATAAGGTAGGAAGATCTTCAGGGGCTTAGTGTTAGGTTTATTTAAGGGGGGTTTGGGTTAGATTAGGGGTATGTGGGTGGTGGGTTGTAATGTTGGGGGGGGGTGTTGTATGTGTTTTTTTACAGGCAAAAGAGCTGAATTCTTTGGGGCATGCCCCGCAAAGGGCCCTGTTCAGGGCTGGTAAGGTAAAAGAGCTTTGAACTTTAGTAATTTAGAATAGTGTAGGGCATTTTTTTTTATTTTGGGGGTCTTTGTTATTTTATTAGGGGGCTTAGAGTAGGTGTAATTAGTTTAAAATTGTTGTAATATTTTTCTGATGTTTGTAAATATTTTTTTATTTTTTGTAACTTAGTTCTTTTTTATTTTTTGTACTTTAGTTAGTTTATTTAATTGTATTTATTTGTAGATATTGTATTTAATTAATGTATTGATAGTGTAGTGTTAGGTTTAATTGTAGGTAATTGTAGGTATTTTATTTAATTAATGTATTGATAGTGTAGTGTTAGGTTTAATTGTAACTTAGGTTAGGATTTATTTTACAGGTAATTTTGTAATTATTTTAACTGTTTTAGCTATTGTACCTGGTTAAAATAAATACAAAGTTACCCGTAAAATAAATATAAATCCTAAAATAGCTATAATATAATTATAATTTATATTGTAGCTATATTAGGGTTTATTTTACAGGTAAGTATTTAGATTTAAATAGGAATAATTTATTTAATAAGAGTTAATTAATTTCGTTAGATTTAAATTATATTTAACTTAGGGGGGTGTTAGTGTTAGGGTTAGACTTAGCTTTAGGGGTTAATACATTTAGTAGAATAGCGGTGAGCTCCAGTCGGCAGATTAGGGGTTAATGTTTGAAGTTAGGTGTCGGCGATGTTAGGGAGGGCAGATTAGGGGTTAATACTATTTATTATAGGGTTAGTGAGGCGGATTAGGGGTTAATAACTTTATTATAATAGCGGTGCGGTCCGCTCGGCAGATTAGGGGTTAATAAGTGTAGTTAGGTGGAGGCGACGTTGTGGGGGGCAGATTAGGGGTTAATAAATATAATATAGGGGTCGGCGGTGTTAGGGGCAGCAGATTAGGGGTACATAGGGATAATGTAAGTAGCGGCGGTTTACGGAGCGGCAGATTAGGGGTTAAAAAAATATGCAGGGGTCAGCGATAGCGCGGATGGCAGATTAGGGGTTAATAAATGTAAGGTTAGGGGTGTTTAGACTCGGGGTACATGTTAGGGTGTTAGGTGCAGACGTAAGAAGTGTTTCCCCATAGGAAACAATGGGGCTGCGTTAGGAGCTGAACGCTGCTTTTTTGCAGGTGTTAGGTTTTTTTTCAGCTCAAACAGCCCCATTGTTTCCTATGGGGGAATCGTGCACAAGCACGTTTTTGAGGCTGGCCGCGTCCGTAAGCAACTCTGGTATCGAGAGTTGCAGTGGCGTTAAATATGCCTGTACGCTCCCTTTTTGGAGCCTAATGCAGCCATTCTGTGGACTCTCAATACCAGAGTTATTTTAAAGGTGCGGCCAGAAAAAAGCCAGCGTTAGCTACGCGGGTCGTTACCAACAAAACTCTAAATCTAGCCGTTAGTGTTTTAGATATTTTGGTCAGCTGTTTCTATGGTATACTGAAGTATAATTACAAGCTTACAAAGGCTTTTAATGACAATTACAATAAGTTTATGCAAAAAGTCAATATTTGCAGCGTTGACCCTTCTTTTTCAAGACCTCTGCAATCCGCCCTGGCATGTTGTAAATCAACTTTTGGGCCACATCCTGACTGATGGTAGCCCATTCTTGCATAATCAATGCTTGGAGTTTGTCAGAATTTGTGTGTGTGTATGTGAGGGGGGGGGGGGGGGAGTTTGTTCACCCGCATCTTGAGGATTGACCACAAAGTTCTCAATGGGATTAAGGTCTGGGGAGTTTCCTGGCCATGGACCCAAAATTTTGATGTTTTGTTCCCCAAGTCCCCAGTCAGGTGCTCCACCATGCTGTCACCAAACTGTTCTTGGATTGTTGGAAGAAGTTGCTGTTTTTGTACCATTCTTTATTCATGGCTGTGTTCTTAGGCAAAATTGTGAGTGAGCCCACTCCCTTGACTGAGAAGCAACCCCACACATGAACGGTCTCAGAATGCTTTACTGTTGGCATGACACAGGACTGATGGTAGTGCTCACCTTTTCTTCTCCGGACAAGGTTTTTTCTGGATGCCCCAAACAATTGGAAAGGGGATTCATCACAGAAAATGACTTTACCCCAGTCCTCAGCAGTCCAATCCCTGTACCTTTTGCAGAATTTCAGTCTGTCCCTGGAGAGAAGTGGCTTCTTTGCTGCTCTTCTTAAAAACCAGGCCATCCGCCAAAATTCTTCACCTTACTGTGCGCGCAGATGCACTCACACCTGCCTGCTGCCATTCCTGAGCAAGCTCTGCACTGGTGGTGCCCCAATCCCACAGCTGAATCAACTTTAGGAGGCAGTCCTGGCACTTGCTGGACTTTCTTTGGCGCCCTGAAGCCTTCTTCAAGCACCACCCTCCTTGTAAAGCTTCCAGTCTGTTATTTTAACTTCATAAGCATGACAGAGTGGTCTCCAGCCTTGTCCTCATCAACATTGACACCTGTGTTAACGAGAGAATCACTGACATGATGTCAGCTGGTCCTTTTGTGGCAGGGCTGAAATGCTGTGTAAGTGTTTTTTTGGGGGGATTAAGTTCATTTTCATGGCAAAGTGTGACTTTGCAATTAATTGCAATTGATCTGATTACCCTTCATAACATTCTATAGTATATGCAAATTGCAATCATAAAAACTGAGGCAGCAGACTTTGTGAAAATTAATATTTGTGTCATTCTCAAAACTTTTGGCCAGGACTGTACTGTAAACTGTTCTCCACTTTGTGTGTATATTACCAATAATCAATTTCACCTGCGGTGATGTATTAAATTGTTTACAGACATCCACTTTTGCTTTATTTTGTCATTCCAGTTAGCTGTATTTGTCTGCTGAAACCGCAAATTATACAAAAAAAATTAAATTCTGCAATATTTTCTCTAGAAAGCTTATGTAAACAAGAGGCAGCAACAGAAATAAACCCTCCAGTGGGGGAGGAGAGAGAGCACAGCCAATTTAGGACTAGATTACAAGTTAAGCAATACATTTTTATTGCTCATGAGTGCTTACTGTGCCAAAGGTAAAAAAATTGCGCTCTCAGGTTATATATACTGTGTATATATATATATATATATATATATATATATATATATATATATATATATATATATATATATATATATATATATATATAAAAAAATGAAGGACTACACTCTCTGGATTTAGAAAAAAAATATTATTCTGTTTAATTTATGGTGACATTTCAGGGTACACAGACCCCTTCCTCAGACCAAACAGTGAATATCAACAACTGTGAAGCTTAAATATACTAAGCACAACCCCCAATCAATTAAAAAAATTGTGCCAAGAAAGTGATAACCAAGGCAACATACAAACAGTTGCTATGGTGTTTGTATATATACATTTAAAATCCAACACTCTTCATACTATGGTGAAAACATATATAAAACTTAACATTTAATTAATCATATTAAAAATGTGTATAAACCAGTGAGTGTATTAAAACTTAGATTAAAATAAAAATATTGAGTGCCAGTAATCACAAAGAACTAAATAAGAATGGCGATCAGCAGAAGGGCATCACACAGACCAATACAAACAAACACGCTAGTGTGCTGCATGGAGAACCATTATCTAAAAAAGAGGATTGACCTCACAACATATTACACTGATTAAATGCAGCAACAAGAACAGCTCAGCAAAGGTCTGAGTAGTAACCACAGCTGATAACAACAAATATGAATGGCTCAAAAAGAGCTGTATAGCAAACAGAATTATAGTCAAATTAATGTGATAATGGGACTCAGGATATACACCTATGCATATTTCGCCGCTACACGGCTTTGTCAAAGGCTAACCAGAGTTGGGAAAGCCCCCCTACCTAAAAATCATCTAATGGCCAATCAGGGGTGAGTATCGTAACACACCCCTATGATGTGCCTATCACGTTAACCGCAATGTAATTGGGAGGCAAAGACTGTCATGTGATTAAGGACGGAGGAATTAACCAATCAGACGCTACTAAAATCGTCACAGTGAAAAATCCTATTGTAAGTAAGATCGTAACTATTTAATTCTAGCAAGATACTAATATTATTTTTGATCACATCTGAAAATCTAGTGCTAATATCTATCTATGCTGTAAAAGTACAGAACAACAAGACATAGATAAGTGAGGCGCTATGGTGTTCATGGATATGAATAAAAATGGAAATTAATAAAGGTATACACTTCTAAAAAGTGCACACCGATGCACATATGTGAAGCGCTGAGATGGTAATAACGATCAATACAAAATAGATGTTACTAGAAAAAGTGTATTGGAATACAATAAAGATAAATGCTTGGAAGTTAAACCATATACATAGATCTACCGTAGTATCTTCCAATATGATGTGATCATATGCTATAGCATTGATTCAAACAGAGAGCCTAATGTGTTATAAAATTTGACACCGTATTATGGCATGACAGCCATGTCACACAGGGATCTTAAAGCTATTAATTTGACCGGACAATTCAGCATATCTATATATCTCCCATACATTGGGATTGCATGGGAGATGACAAAGATATACACTTCAAATGAGTGCAATGCAATCACTATTTATGAAGCGTTGTGATGGTAAAAATAACAGATACCAAATTAATGTTACTAAGGTAAATATATTGGGGACAACAAAGGCGTTTGATAGATAAACCCTACAAATGGATGTACCAGAATAGTAGTAACAACCAATAAAATATAACCATATGATAAATCATTATTTGAAACAGAGAGCCTAATGTATTCTTAAGTTATGATTGACCCCATATCATGGCCTGACAGACGTATATCTCTCAAAAGCTATGAATTTGACCAGACATTTCAGCATATCTATTTATTAATAGAAAATAAATAGTGTGATAAATTATAGAAAAGAGCCATATCCATCCTGTTCATTTAAACCTGCTGGTGTGAGAGTGTTTAACCAAAATATCCACCTGCATTCTACCTGCAGTAACATGGATTCTATATTTCCACCCCTTATTCCAGGTCTGAAAACTTGTAAGACAGATACTTTCAAATCGAGTTTTATTCAATGTAATTTGTCATTCTCACAATTTTTGATTTTATTTATGTGGAGCGTGATGCCCCATGCTTCTTGCGAGCCTTCAGGCTCGCCAGAAACACGTTATGAAGCAGCGGTCTAAAGACCGCTGCTCCATAACCTGTCTGCCTGCTCTGAGGCGATTACAATCGGGTATGATTGACACCCCCTGCTGGCCGCAAATCTGCAGGGGGTGGCATTGCTCCAGCAGTTCACAGAATCTGCTGTAGCGTATGCTGTCGACATTTTTTGAGGACAGGTGTGATTAATGTATGTTTAAAAAGCAAGGGAAGTATGCCATTGCTAAGGGATGAGGGAAGTATGCCACTGCTAAGGGATGAGGGAAGTATGCCTCTGCTAAGGGATGGGGGAAGTATGCCACTGCTAAGAGATGAGGGAAGTATGCCATTGCTAAGGGATGAGGGAAGTATGCCACTGCTAAGGGATGAGGGAAGTATGCCTCTGCTAAGGGATGAGGAAAGTATGCCACTGCTAAGAGATGAGGGAAGTATGCCATTGCTAAGGGATGAGGGAAGTATGCCACTGCTAAGGGATGAGGGAAGTATGCCACTGCTAAGAGATGAGGGAAGTATGCCACTGCTAAGGGATGAGGGAAGTATGCCACTGATAAGAGATGTGGGAAGTATGCCATTGCTAAGGGATGAGGGAAGTATGCCATTGCTAAGGGATGAGGGAAATATGCCACTGCTAAGGGATGAGGGAAGTATGCCACTGCTAAGGGATGAGGGAAATATGCCACTGCTAAGGGATGAGGGAAGTATGCCACTGATAAGAGATGTGGGAAGTATGCCATTGCTAAGGGATGAGGGAAGTATGCCATTGCTAAGGGATGAGGGAAATATGCCACTCCTAAGAGATGAGGGAAGTATGCCATTGCTAAGGGATGAGGGAAATATGCCACTGCTAAGGGATGAGGGAAGTATGCCACTGCTAAGGGATGAGGGAAGTATGCCACTGCTAATGGATGAGGGAAGTATGCCACTGCTAAGGGATGAAGGAAGTATGCCACTGCTAAGAGATGGGGGAAGTATGCCACTGCTAAAGAATGAGGGAAGTATGCCACTGCTAAGGGATGAGGGAAGTATGCCACTGCTATGGGATGAGGGAAGTATGCCACTGCTAAGGGTTGAGGGAAGTATGCCACTGCTAAGGGATGAGGGATATATACCACTGCTAAGGGATGAGGGAAGTATGCCACTGTTAAGGGATGAGGGAAGTATGCCACTGCTAAGGGATGAGGGAAGTATACCACTGCTAAGGGATGAGGGAAGTATGCCACTGCTAAGGGATGAGGGATGTATACCACTGCTAAGGGATGAGGGAAGTATGCCACTGCTTAGGGATAAGGGATGTAAGCCACTACTAAAGGATAAGGGAAGTATGCCACTGCTAAGGGATGAGGGATGTATACCACTGCTAAGGGATGAAGGAAGTATGCCACTGCTAGGAGATGAGGGAAGTATGCCACTGCTAAGGAATGAGGGAAGTATGCCACTGCTAAGGGATGAGGGAAGTATGCCACTGCTAAGGGATAAGGGACGTATACCACTGCTTGCTAAGGGATGAGGGACGTATACCACTGCTAAGGGATGATGGAAGCATGCCACTGCTAAGGGATGAGGGAAGTATGCCACTGCTAAGGGATGAGGGAAGTATGACACTGCTAAGGGATGAGGGAAGTATGCCACTGCTAAGGGATGAGGGAAGTATGCCACTGCTAAGGGATGAGGGAAGCATACCTCTGCTAAGGGATGAGGGAAGTATGCCACTGCTAAGGGATGAGGGACGTATACCATTGCTAAGGGATGAGGGAAGTATGCCACTGCTAAGGGATGAGGGAAGTATACCACTGCTAAGGGATGAGGGAAGTATGCCACTGCTAAGGGATGAGGGAAGTATGCCATTGCTAAGGGATGTGGGAAGTATACAACTGCTAAGGGATGAGGGAAGTATGCCACTGCTAAGGGATGAGGGAAGTATGCCACTGCTAAGGGATGAGGGAAGTATGCCACTGCTAAGGGATGAGCGAAGTATACCACTGCTAAGGGATGAGGGAAGTATTCCACTGCTAAGGGATGAGGGAAGTATGCCACTGCTAAGGGATGAGGGAAGTATGCCACTGCTAAGGGATGAGGGAAGTATACCACTGCTAAGGGATGAGGGAAGTATGCCACTGCTAAGGGATGAGAGAAATATGCCACTGTTAAGGGATAAGGAAGTATGCCACTGCTAAGTGATGAGGGAAGTATGCCACTGCTAATGGATGAGGGAAGTATGCCACTGCTAAGGAATGAGGGAAGTATACCACTGCTAAGGGATGAGGGAAGTATGCCACTGCTAAGGGATGAGGGAAGTATTCCACTGCTAAGGGATAAGGGAAGTATGATACTGCTAAGGGATGAGGGAAGTATGCCACTGCTAAGGGATGAGGGAAGTATGCCACTGCTAAGGGATAAGGGATTATGCCACTGCTATGTGATAAGGGAAGTATGCCATAGCTAAGGGATGAGGGAAGTATGCCACTGCTAAGGGATGAGGGAAGTATGCCATTGCTAAGGGATGAGGGAAGTATGCCACTGCTAAGGGATGAGGGAAGTATGACACTGCTAAGGGATGAGGGAAGCATGCCACTGCTAAGGGATGAGGGAAGTATGCCACTGCTAAGTGATGAGGGAAGTATACCACTGCTAAGGGATGAGGGAAGTATGACACTGCTAAGGGATGAGGGAAGCATGCCACTGCTAAGGGATGAGGGAAGTATGCCACTGCTATGGGATGAGGGAAGTATGACACTGCTAAGGGATGAGGGAAGCATGCCACTGCTAAGGGATGAGGGAAGTATGCCACTGCTAAGGGATGAGGGAAGCATTCCACTGCTAAGGGATGAGGAAAGTATGCCACTGCTAAGGGATGAGGGAAGTATGACACTGCTAAGGGATGAGGGAAGCATGCCACTGCTAAGGGATGAGGGAAGTATGCCACTGCTATGGGATGAGGGAAGTATGCCACTGCTAAGGGATGAGGGAAGTATGCCACTGCTAAGGGATGAGGGAAGTATGACACTGCTAAGGGATGAGGGAAGTATGCCACTGCTAAGGGATGAGGGAAGTATGACACTGCTATGGGATGAGGGAAGTATGCCACTGCTAAGGGATGAGGGAAGTATACCACTGCTAAGGGAGAGATTAAAGATCTGTGTGCATAAGTTATAGTGAGTAGTGACAGCAATGCATTAGTCATAAATAGCTACACATATATGGCCCTTGGGTTACCAGATGTGTTCAGCTAAGGCCCAGTAGTGGATTGCTGCTTTACAGCTGTTTTTGGGTGTTTAATTCCTGTACAATATAATGCAATAATAAAATGCTTTTTAAAAATTAGAGCTTTTTCTTTTTGCACTTTAGTCCACTTTAAGGAAGGAGATAAAATAAATATTCCACTAGAATGGTAAAGCAAACAACAACTAATAAAAAGGGAATTGCATTATATTTCAATGCAAAGTGCATGGCGTGTCCGGAATATGGAATTCTTATTAATGACAAGATGTTCTGTATCTGCAAATGTATGAAGTTTAATCTACTGTGGAAATTCCATTAAAGGAACAAATAGCGTTGTGAGCCTGAACGGGATATTGTATTAGAAATTAATGTATTCTAGTCCTATACAACCCTATAGGGCGCATTTCATTATTTCTATTTTAAGAGAGACAAAATAATTTGTTATTAGTTAACTAGCTTTTGTTGTTATTAAAATATACATTCCAATCCCACCAATCAGGACAAAGTTATGTACAACAGAGGTTAAATGATTTCAGAGAATGGATTGAGATGGCCCCGATTGCCAGTCCAAGTTAAATCATACAATAACCACATCAGAAAGACTGAAGTCCAGGTCAGTGTTGGGATCATATGAAAAAGGCATTAAAATCTGATTGAAAGTCAGAGGTATTGAACCCATGTAACTGAGAAAACTGCCCTAAGACATTACTAATCAAGAATTCCTATTGGAATTATTTTTTTTGTAGATCAATTCACAACCAGCCAAGTCATGAAGCTTTGCAAATTGCTATATAATGCAGTATTTTAAGGGGGGGGGGGGATTTTAGTTCTATATAATTTTTATATTTTGCAGGGACATTTTTCTTCAAAGTTGGCTACTGTTCATGTTTGTTATGATTTGATGATGTATTCAAATCTCTGCACAACTCGTAACCCATCAGGCATATTGTACATCAAGGCAAAATTACATATTGTCTTCATTTTCTACACCAGTGAGTTAAATTACTTGAAACATGCAAAGAAGATGAATTTTGCTGGTCTTTTTTTTTCAAAACAACATTAAAAAAAAATTAAAAAAAATGAATGAGATACATTATTGTACCCTATAGATGTTAAGGTAAATGGCCATAATTTTAGTTGTGTTGTTTGAGGTTCAAGAAGAGGTGGAGAAGGTAAATGCAGAATTTCTGTGAAATGTGTATGATGTGCTATCACTTTCTTGCTGTGGTCTATAGAGTTTTTAGGATCAGAGACAAAGTATGGTTTTGTTTTATTTGCATATTATTAACATACTCATTTGTTTATTAATGTTACTTTTATACAATGGGGGGAAAGCAGTAAGTTTCATGTATAACTATATTCAGTTTGTTACTTAGTTATACTAATTTAAATATTTACTTAGGAAAAGAAGCCTCTTTTACATTTATAAATGAATAAAGAATAAGAGCATATTGATCTCATATAGATATGAACATTCAAAATAAAACATAACTTTTATTTGTTGAATTAAAAATCATCTGTTGTAAACAGACCTGAAACAAATGCTGTTAAAAAATACTTCACTGAATAGTAATAAAGGAACGTTAGAAGGAAAAGATTTTTTATACAATATTATGAATTGTCATAAATAAAGACGGACAAGTATCATTTCTTGCTTGTAATTGGTTTTTATCCGGTCAGCTCTATATTTCATACATTTTCCTTTTTGTAGATAAGTAATCAGTGAGTAAATGATAACTCATACAGTGCAATTTAAAAGCACAATGCTGCAGCTTCTAACGGAAATAGAAAGATCACACTTCATTTATATTGGCAATTTAAATATAGATTCTCCAGTTATATTAGCCTAACGTTTGTTTGTTTTGGGTAGTGTGCTAAATAGTATAGGGTGGCTAAAATAGCGCAGTCATTATTTCGTATTCATTTTACCACTTAATCACATATCGTACACACACCTGACTGTGGCTAAACTCCTTCAATCTGGGAGCTGATTTACTTTTAATGCTTTGCTAATCCAACACTCATGCATAGGTTACATTTGTCAGTAAGACTCCAACATAAGTAACACTCCAACAGCGACTGCAGCATGGAAGTTAAAATGGGAGACAAAAATCCCTGTGAGCACCCCCGACGCGCGTTTAACATAACGCTTCTTCAGAGTGGGGCCTCTTGTGATTAAGTGGTAAAATGAATACAAAATAATAAATGGGCTATTTTAGTCCCCCCCATACTATTTGGCACACTATACTTTCCATTCTCTCAACAAGCTTTTATTGTGAAGTTTCGGGGAGAGACTTTGGGGTGTAAATATAGTGTAATTTCAGGTTTGAGGAAGGGGAGGTTCTTTCCCCAAAATGTCACAATAAACGCTTGTTGTGACAGTGATGTAGGGAATTTTGTCTTCATTTATATATATTGTGGACAATTATGTCCTTACAGCTGCTGATGAAACACCCCTAACTGAACTAATTTCACCCCACTTCTTCCAAGCAATCGAGTGTCTGCTAAACTAAAAGCTTTAACAGTTTTCTGCTACATCGTATTCCTCTGTCGCAGAGCCCTCACTTATACTGACCTCAGAGACTAACCATTTACTTTGTCCTTGTTAGTTTATCAGCTATTAATGCACACAATCACTGCTGGAAGCTAAAAACAAAATACAAAAACGCAAACAGGTAATAAAAGGTTACGATATGCTGAATGCAGATGAACGTATTTTTTAAGAGGCATGGAGTTTAAATACATTTTGCAGGATGTCTTTTGATAAAAATAGGTTTTAAAAAAAGTGTTTTCATGTAGGTTGGCATGGGGTCGACAGTTACCAAAATTGGTTTAGTAAATAAACATAAAACAATTTATTAATCCAAGTTAAACCATACAATAATCTCATTAGAAAGATTGGCGTCTAGACCATTGTAAGATACTTTGGTAATTTACAAGATCAGCTAAAACATACTATAGGAGGATGAATCAGAAGCAAAATTAAACGTATACAACATCATTGCATTCTATATTTATCCTGTAAAAACCTGATAGAAACGTTAATGAAATTAAATTAAAATGCCTAACAAGAACAGTTCTGTTTAGTAACCGAGGATTTCTAGTAGAACTATTTGAGGCCTAATCAAATGGTACATTTTTGGTAGAACCCTTTAAAGTTGAACACCACAAATCTTTGCATAATGATTTTCTTATTTACGGATAATTCCTACATAGCGCAATTCTTTGAATAGTACTTAGCAACTATAACAAGCAGTCACTATCTGAACAAAACGATTTATCAATTGCTTTTAAGAGGTAAGATAAGAAATGAAAGGAACATAACCATTAAACTTACTAAATAATTTAATGTGCAGTTTAGTAAGTTAAAGTGTCTATTCTGGAAAATATCAATCCAATAACTTGCAGAAAATATATTGACAGAAATCTCAGCATTAGAAAATAAGCAAAGTGTCACGCCGCTACGCTGTTGCGCTGTTCCTGCCACTGCAGCCTCTGTCCGTTGCTATGGCCGTTGCCATGGATGCTGCGGTGGCATCTGGCGCCGGTGATGATGTCATCATCTGCAAGCCCCTCTTCTGATACCCATTCTGGATTCCTCCTGTGGCGCGAAGATTACCTATGTAAGTGCCTCAGTCCCTCTCACCTATGCCCAAGTTTAGGTGTTTCTGTGTGTGCTCCTGGGTGCTGTGTTACTTACTATTTCTGAACTGCCTTATTGTTACTGAGCTCTGCCTGTCTGATTACTCTGCCTGCTTAACCCCTGAACTGCTGGATTGATACACTGTTGCTGAACTCTGCCTGTCTGATTACTCTGCCTGCTTAACCCCTGAACTGCAGGATTGATACACTGTTGCTTAACTCTGCCTGTCTGATTACTCTGCCTGCTTAACCCCTGAACTGCTGGATTGATACACTGTTGCTGAACTCTGCCTGTTTGATTACTCTGCCTGCTTAACCCCTGAACTGCTGGATAGATACACTGTTGCTGAACTCTGCCTGTCTGACTACTCTGCCTGCTTAACCCCTTGAACTGCTGGATTGTTCCACTGTTGCTGAACTCTGCCTGTCTGTCTGCTCTGCCTGCTTAACCCCTGAACTGCTGGATTGATACACTGTTGCTTAACTCTGCCTGTCTGACTACTCTGCCTGCTTAACCCCTGAACTGCTGGATTGATACACTGTTGCTGAACTCTGCCTGTCTGACTACTCTGCCTGCTTAACCCCTGAACTGCTGGATTGATACACTGTTGCTGAACTCTGCCTGTCTGACTGTTCTGCCTGCTTAACCCCTGACATGCTGGATTGATACTCTGTTGTTGAACTCTGCCTGACTGACCATTCTATTTATGTTAGAGAATGGTTGTAGAAATAACCAGAAAAGTTATATTTTTAAGTTAGCTGTTGCTAATCTTCTGATTCTACATTTTTTATCGATAAAGTAAATACTAAGGGGCCAATTTATCAAAGCTTCAACTGATAATACGCTGGAATCTCGCATCAAATTAGGCGCAAAGCTGATCCGTCGTAGTTAGCAAAGCGTCAAGATCATCAAATGTTGAAATGTGTGACGTAATATACACTCCCGCGATATTAATCAGATGCAGATCAATGCTTTCATCATTCCAGATGTTTCAAATTCACATTCAACTCTATTTGACCCTCTTCCCAATTTATCAAACATTCCAAAGGTGCGCTTGCGTCTATTCCGCAGAAGAGTACCTATGGTTCAAACCACCACCCTTAAGGTCGCGAATGCCATAGAAATCAATGGGAGTCTGAAAACACAGAAAGGTTATGTTTGATGCTGCAAGAGAATGAAGCATATTAGATAATAAAAGTACTTACGGATTATGTTACATCTTTGTCTCTCATTACAAAGCAAGGGGACAATATTATTGCTTCACATTTGGGATAAAAATGAAATACATTAAATAATATAGCTAACTTCCTTTTTTTGGATAAATCTATTTGCACTATGTTTAACGCATGTGATACAAGTCCCACTCCCCACTTTGCACCAAATTTGAAGCAACACTTTTCGCACCAAATTTGATGCAAACTCCTAAACAACCCACAAACTAGTGAAGTTTTCCACCACTTTTGATTGGAATATGCATAATCACATGATTTATGACATCCGGCAATCTGACTAAAATATACATTTTATACTATCACTAACGAATCAAATTGCTCGACACTTGTGTCATTGATCACTCATCTGAACTTGTAAGTGCCATTTTTTTGCATTGTGTATTATACTTTGAAAGTATGTATATGTGAAATTAGTATTAATAAGGGATGGACAAATGTGTTTATATTCAAATTCGAATGTTAGAACAAATGTTATTGTAGAAATTCGTTTTACATAATCGATGTCGATAAGAACGAATATTCATAAAATTATATTATCGACTGTTTTTTACAGTTTTCGAATGTGACATTCAAATTTGAATATTGCATTTATAAAACACAGTTGTAGACTAGAAATACTATTTTGTATTTGAATGCAACATTCAAATTTGAATATGACATTTGAATTTGAATATTACATTTATACAACATAGATGTAGACTAGAAATACTATTTCAAATTTGAATGTGACATTCAAATTCGAATATTACATTTAGAAAACACAGTATTAGACTAGAAATACTATTTTGAATTTGAATGTGGCATTCAAATTCGAATATTACATTTACAAAACACAGTATAAGACTAGAAATACTATTTTGAATTTGAATGTAGCATTCAAATTTGAATATTACATTTATAAAACACAGTTGTAGACTAGATATACTATTTTGAATTTGAATGTCACATACCAATATCGAATGTCACAGTCCAATTTCAATATTACATTTCAAAATTGAATGTGATATAAAATACATAGCTAAACATTCTATTATTCTAACAAATATTTTCGAATGTTATTGAAAAATGTTAAAACAAAAATTCGAAAATAGAATGTTAGAATGTTATATAAACATTTGAAATTCGATTTGAATGAACGAATGTATCAAAATTTGTTTAAAATTTCGAGTTTTCAGAAACATTCGCCCATCCCTAGTATTAAAGTTAAATATTGATGATGACATTAGGACACACAGTGTAATATTTTAAACAAGTATTTTAAAAGTCGAATAATGTTTGATTCAATATAATCTTAAGCTGATAGCTCAAAGGGATAGTCCACCTAACATTAAACTGTCACGATTCAGATACAGCAGCAATTAAAATCTGTGTTCTTCTTTCTTCTCTTAAATATAATTTTCATTAAGAAATGTCATCTTATATGCCAGTCCATTTTATAACACCTGTGTAGGGGTGGTGTTTAAAACAAGACTGCAATCAGGAGGGGTTACACAGGTGCAGAGAGAAAACTGGCCCAGCTCTTAAAATATCCTTTGATTGCAAATAAATACCTATGATACCCTGATTACATGTTATATTCACAATTATTCTTGCTCAGAATAATAATATATTTACACTATATACATATAGTGGTATAATTGTTTAGAACCAAATATGTAAATATGTTTGCAAAAGATTTGACATAACACACATAAAATATATATATATATATATATATATATATATATATATATGTATGTGCAAAAGATATGTACACATTTTAGCATTAATAATCATTAATAACCATTTAAAAAAAGAAAAAAACATGAGATAGGCATATTATGACTTCTAGAAATACAAATACACATTCATTTATGTGAAAATATCATATATCAGCTTTTTTGTATAAAAAATACATAGAAAATAACTATCTATGAGATATTATAGTTTGTTAAGGTATAAATCTAGCTATTTTTTGGACATTAACAGATGAAAAATAAAAGATTAGCTTTAGACAAATGTGCTTGTTCATGGACAGTAATGAAATGGTATAAATAAAATGGAAAAAAAACAGAATATCCGCAACATCGATGACTCTTATTTATCAACAGTCCGATGTTCATTGTTCCGTACTTGACGCGTGTGTTTTTGACAGACTTTTTAATAAATAAGGGGGTCGTATGTAGATTTGAGGCAGCGATGTCTGGCGAGCGTATTGACTTCAGCGAATGCTCCTAGATTGATGCTTTGATAAATGGGCCCTGAAGTACAAGTACTGAAGACGGCACTCACTTGTGACATTTATGTCACTAATTTCATCAATGTCATCAATATACCTCCTGAAAGAAATACTATAGGAGGGCATTTTAATCATTGTGCAGTAAATTCTGGAAAACTCTGCAAGGACCTCATCCCTGAATAGTAAAAGACAAAAAAAGTATAAAATATATTTTGTTGTCTCTAAAAATGAAAGAAAACTTTAATTCACTTTTTTAAATTATGCTGAACATGACAAGAATGTCAATCTATAGTAATCAAAATAACACATAAAACAGATTTTCTATGGTACCCTGTGAAAAGCCAGGACATTTTGTTTTAAGTATATATATATATATATATATATATATAATAGCAATTGTGTGGAGATCGTCAGTTTAAAAAAATGTTTTGCAAGATTTTAAATGGTTTAGTTTTAAGGGGCGTAAAGTTTACACAGAAATGAAAGAAACCAGATGCCTTTTTTATCATTCTCTTTCACTTTGACGGCCATTTTTCATCAATAAAAACTTTCAAAGTGTAAGATGGAAGAATAAACAAGATTATAAGAAAAAAAGGATATTATATAAATATTTGGCTCCAATGGGGCAGAAGATTATTATGCAGCAAAAACCTAAAACCACACCCATCCCATTTTGTGTTGGTTGCATAAGTCTACATTTTAAAGTTATTTGACAGGTTTCTCTAGCAAAAGTATATCCGACCTAATACAACAATGCAACTCTCTAGTGTACTTTTAAACCATAAATGTGTATAAATCAATATTTAAAAAAATTACTTAAAGTGAATGTCAACTTTCATGATAAAGTGTCCGTCTTTTAAAAAAACTATTAAAAACAGGAGCACTTTCATTCATGAAAGTTTACATTGCACTGCATTTTACAAATACTTACCTTCTTCTCCTGAAACACCGGATCGCCAATCGACCCCCCCCCTGCTGTACTAACACAGCAATGATGAAACTGGCTTCCTCCAATCACAGCATGGCCTCACCAGATGAACGCTCCTGGGGGGGCAGCCGTGATTGGAGAGAGCTGGTTTCATCATTGCTGACAAAGTACAGAGGAGCTGCAGGCGTGGGATCAGAGATCCGGTGTTTCAGGGGAAGAAGGTAAGTTTTTGTAAAATCCGATGCAATGCAAACTTTCATGAATGAAAGGGCCCCTGTTTTAAATAGTTTTTTAAAAACCGGGCACTTTATAATGAAAGTTGACATTCACTTTAAGGCCTTCAAATAAAAGAAAACATATAATATGTGTATAAACTGGACACCTGTGGCCTGATCTCAATTCTAGTGGTGATTAGATAAATCTGCCCATTCAGTATAGTGGTGATTATTTAGTCCTGCACACAAGTATAATGATCATTAGGTAGGACTGCTTCTTGGCAATGTTTCCTCTAGTCTAGTGGTGATTAGACCGACCTGCAGTCTAGTCTAGTGATGATTAGTTAGGCTTTCCTTTACGTTTAATGATGATTACTTAGGCCTGCCTCTCTAGTCTAGTGATGATTAGTTAGGCTTTCCTTTACGTTTAGTGATGATTACTTAGTCCTGCCTCTCTAGTCTAGTGATGATTCATTAGGTATCCCCTCTAGTTTAGTGGAAATAGATAGCTTTGCTTATCAGTCTAGTGGTGATTAAACAGACCTGCTGTCTAGGCTAGTGATGATTAGTTAGGCCTGTCTCTCTAGTCCAGTGATGATTCATTAGGTATCCCCTCTAGTCTAGTGGTAAATAGATAGCTTTGCTAATCAGTCTAGTGATGATTAGTTAGGTCTGCCTGTCTAGTCTAGTGATGATTCATTAGGTATCCCCTCTAGTCTAGTGGTAAATAGATAGCATTGCTAATTAGTCTAGTGATGATTAGTTAGGACTGCCTCTCTAGTCTACTGATGATTAGTTAGGCCTGCCTCTCTAGTCTAGTGATGATTCATTAGGTATCCCCTCTAGTCTAGTGGTAAATAGATAGCTTTGCTAATCAGTCTAGTGATGATTCGTTAGGTATCCCCTCTAGTTTAGTGGAAATAGATAGCTTTGCTTATCAGTCTAGTGGTGATTAAACAGACCTGCTGTCTAGAGTAGTGATGATTAGTTATGCCTGTCTCTCTAGTCTAGTGATGATTCATTAGGTATCCCCTCTAGTCTAGTGGTAAATAGATAGCTTTGCTAATCAGTCTAGTGATGCTTAGTTAGGTCTGCCTGTCTAGTCTAGTGATGATTCATTAGGTATCCCCTCTAGTCTAGTGGTAAATAGATAGCATTGCTAATTAGTCTAGTGATGATTAGTTAGGCCTGCCTCTCTAGTCTACTGATGATTAGTTAGGCCTGCCTCTCTAGTCTAGTGATGATTCATTAGGTATCCCCTCTAGTCTAGTGGTAAATAGATAGCTTTGCTAATCAGTCTAGTGGTGATTAGACAGACCTGCAGTCTAGTCTAGTGATGATTAGTTAGGCCTTCCTTTACGTTTAATGATGATTAGTTAAGTCTGCCTCTCTAGTCTAGTGATGATTCATAAGGTGTTCCCTCTAGTCTAGTAGTAAATAGATAGATTTGCTCAGTCCTTGATTAAATCCTGCACCATAGCAAAAGAGTTGTGCACACCAAAAGATTACTGCATACCTTAAAATATAGATGAAAAGTCCGCAAAAAAACAGTACTACCATCAGTTAAAGAATTCACTTTTTATTCTATATTGCAGGATCAGGTAAAACAAACCAAGTCTATGTTTCGTGTTACATACCCTTAGTCATGTAAAATAAATACCTCTCATCATGACATCATTTCTGAAAAAATCTTTCTCAGGAGAAAACTCCCCCTGTTGGTACATTTTAAAATTTACAACTTACACAATTAAATACAGATATGAAAGACAACACACAGAAAAATGATTGATTACAGAAATAAATTCAAATCATAATTTCTAATAATCCCTTTAGGAGCTAGTGCATGGGGACCCAATCTGTTATGGAGTGGCCAACTCCAAAAAATGGCATGCAACAGGTGCATCTTGGTCCTTCCAATACTAGATTTGTGTTGCACAGTTCTATTGCGTACCCTTTGTTTTGTTTCTCTCTCTCTCTCTCTCTCTCTCTCTCTCTCTCTCTCTCTCTCTCTCTCTCTCTCTCTCTCTCTCTCTCTCTCTCTATATATATATATATATATATATGCAATTATCTTCATATATATATAAAAATATATATAGAAATATCTATTTCAAATACATACAACATTTTCCCTCATGTGAAGAACATTGTAATGTAAAATATTTACAGTAAATACACAGTAAAACACATTATTAAAATGTATTCATTTTTCTTCTTCTTGTTTTTGAGTGGAAAGGGCTCCAAAGTATATATACATAGGTATATATGTGTAAATATATATATTATATATATATATATATAAAAAGGAGAGAACAGCACTCCTGAGATAGAACAAAAGCTAGAATAACTTCCGTGCCTGTTCATTTTTATTACAACTCAGGGTGTAGGTTCTTTTAGCACACTATGCCCTTTCACAGAGAAAAAATATCCTGTAGCATATCAGTCTGACCCTGCCCAATGACAGCCCAGCACCGAAATACCAGGCAATTCCGCGCTGAACAAGAGAAACAACAACCCCAGATGATCGTTTCAGCCTTCCGTGGGCCTCGTCAGTGAGGTGCAGCTGTATCTCTCAAAGGGCAAGTGTGCACGGGGTCCACGTCTGGCTTACCCATTACTCTTAGGGAGACCCAAGAGTAATTTGCATAAATATCAAAAGAGAGAGAAATGCCCTTAGAGAGATACAGCTGCACCTCACTGACGAGGCCCACAGAAGGCCAAAATGATCGTCTGGGGTTGTTGCTTCCCTTGTTCAGAGAAGAATTGCCTGGTATTTCGGTGCTGGACTGTCATTGGGCAGGGTCAGACTGATATGCTACAGGATATTTTTTCTCTGTGAAGGGGCATTGTGTGCTAAAAGAGTATGCACCCTGAGTTGTAATAAAAGTGAACAGGCACGGAAGTTATTCTAGCTTTTGTTCTATCTCAGGAGTGCTGTTGCCTCTCTTCTGATATATATATATATAGACATACATTATAGGCCTTTCCATTCAAATAGCCTGTCATATATTATATACTTTTTAACCCTTATAATATTTATATGAATACTTTTTATTAGATAGTATATACATATATGTAACACTTTATTGTATTTTTTTTTAAAACCACTCTCTCATCCTTTCCTGCCTTGACTATTGCAACTCCGTCCTCTCTGGTCTCCCTAGCTGCCGCATAGCTCCTTTACAATCCATAATGAATGCCTCTGCCAGGCTCATCTTCCTTGCACGTCGCTCTTCATCTGCCGCACCCCTCTGCCAATCCCTTCACTGGCTTCCTCTTGCCTCCAGGATTAAACACAAAATTCTCACTCTGACATACAAGGTCATACATGAACTTGTCTCCAGATACTCTCCCTCTTGACCCCTTCGCTCCGCTCATGATCTCCTACTCTCCTCCTCTCTTGTTACCTCCTCACACTCCCATTTACAGGACTTCTCCACACTGGCTCCCATCTTGTGGAACTCTCTGCCTCTCTCCACAAGACTCTCCTCTAGTTTTAACAGCTTCAAGCGCTCCCTAAAGACTCTACTGTTTAGGGATGCATACAATCTACACTAACCTTTCCTAACTCCATTGCTTTCCCCTTGAACCCCTTAGAATGTAAGCCTATGAGCCCAGCTGTTTGTAGATAGCTTCATAAGAGCCGACTACAAGAGTGCAACTCTTGGCAGGGCCCTCTACCAATTTGATCCCTATAAATGTTATCTTGTATACCGCCTATGCTTATAGCGCTGCGGAATCTGTTGGCGCTCTACAAATACCTGATCTGTGCACATCCTAAAAGGGCTAATTAATTAAAAACAGTTTGCATCAAAAATTGTTTAAACATTGCTGGCAAGTATTTTAAAATCATTTTCAAAAGTAGGCAAAATGAATTACATAGCTAAGCTGCCTTGAGAAGCCAAATCCAACTGCCCCCACCCCCCTATCAGTGTTTAGGCACAGGTATTGTATTTCAACTGAGTTCACAGCTTCCAGGCAGCTCCAGCAGATAATCCCTATGCATTTTTGCGTTCTACCAAAACAACAATAGATTTAGATACAGCCATAGAAAGAAATGTGTGTGTTGGGGGGGTTAGAGCTTTACAATTCGGAAACTTAAATGAAAGGGTTAATGGAGAGGCACTGCAGTATAAATTTGCAGGAAAAGTAATTGAAGTACAAATTATATTATTTTGTCTCTATCCCAACTTGTTTTATGTCCATTTAAAGGGACATGAATCACTACATTATTCATTCATAAATCAGATAGAACATAACATTTTCAACAACTTTCCAAATTAGTTCTATCATCACATTTTGCTTCATTCTCTTGCTTTTGTTAAAGAAGCAGCAATGTACTACTGGCTACTAGTGAGCCAATAACAATATCAAGTATATAAGTACAGCCATCATTCAACATCTAGCTCCCAGTAGTGCATTCCTGCTCCTGAGCCTGTCTAGGTATGATTTTCAACCAAGAATATTGAAAGAACGAAGCAAATTTAATAAACTGGAAAGCTCTATCAGGATCATGAAAGTACATTTTGGGTTTCATGTCCCTTTAAAGTCAAATAAAAAAAAAAAACTCCCATTCAAGTTGAAAACTTAACTACCATCAATAACAAAAAGCCCTTACAGTATTGCATTAGTACTGACAGTGTAATGTAATAACGTGATACTATTCTGCAGTCACTTCTCGCTGTTGCCTCACTACTTGCCCTTGTACCATACAGATTGTCCTCTGACGCTGGATGACTTCTTGCATTATAAGCACCTGGTAAACAGACGGCTACAGGAAAAGCAGCTGAGCGATGATATTGAGGAGTCAGCAACACTGCAGTTCTCTTTCATGGATCCAGAGAAGAAGGGGCACGTGGAATGGGGGGACTTCCTCTCTCATGAGTCCATCTGTCTGCTTCAAAAACTACGCAGTCAGGTGATTCCCAGAATATCTACCTGTCTATCTGCCTGTCTTTCTATCTATCTATATATATATTATCTATCTATATGTCTGTCTGTCTATCTACCTGTCTATCTGCCTGTCTTTCTATCTATCTATATATATATTATCTATCTATATGTCTATCTGTCTATCTGCCTGTCTGTCTTCTATCTATCTTTCTTTATATATATTCAGGGACAGCTCAAGAAACTGTGCTGCCTGGGTCAGAGAATGCAATGGTGCCCCTAGTAGCAACATTACTGATTGGCATATCAACCTACTAGCCTGGCCCCTGACATTACTTAGCCTGCCTACCTGCATGCAAACAATGCTTATACACAATTGCGCAAGGAAGTTTGGGAAGAGATGCACTTGTCCCATCTTGAATGTCACCCCTCGCTGATTCTGTGTCCTTGATGAGGTTGTGCTGCTGGGAGCCTGCGACTTCACCCACAGTGACACAGAACAGGAGTGGTCTGGGTCTAACTGTGACTTACTCAGTCAATGAAGTGCTGCCCCTTGTCAAGTGCTGGACCCACTTAGTCCCATGGTTGAACCGGCTCTGTATATATTTTGCTATTTCATATACTGTGCATATATTTATATATTGTCTATCTATCATCTGTCTGTCTATATATATTGTCTATCTGTCTGTCTATCTATCATCTCTCTGTATATATATATATATATATATATATATATTGTCTATCATCTATCTGTCTATATATATTGTCTGTCTATCATCTATCTGTCTATATATATTGTCTGTCCATCATCTATCTGTCTATATATATTGTCTATCTGTCTATATATATTGTCTATCTGTCTGTCTATCTATCATCTATCTGTCTATATATATTGTCTATCTGTCTGTCTATCTATCATCTCTCTGTATATATATATATATATTGTCTGTCCATCATCTATCTGTCTATATATATTGTCTGTCCATCATCTATCTGTCTATATATATTGTCTATCTGTCTATATATATTGTCTATCTGTCTATATATATTGTCTATCTGTCTATATATATTGTCTATCTGTCTGTCTATCTATCATCTCTCTGTATATATATATATATATATATTGTCTGTCTATCATCTATCTGTGTATATATATATATTGTCTATCTGTCTATATATATTGTCTATCTGTCTACATATATTGTCTATCTGTCTATATATATTGTCTATCTGTTTATATATATTGTCTATCTGTCTATATATATTGTCTATCTGTCTGTCTATCTATCATCTCTCTGTATATATATATATATTGTCTGTCTATCATCTATCTGTCTATATATATTGTCTATCTGTCTGTCTATCTATCATCTCTCTGTATATATATATATATATATATATATATATTGTCTGTCTATCATCTATCTGTCTATATATATATATTGTCTATCTGTCTATATATATTGTCTATCTGTCTATATATATTGTCTATCTGTCTGTCTATCTATCATCTCTCTGTATATATATATATATATTGTCTGTCTATCATCTATCTGTCTATATATATATATTGTCTATCTGTCTATATATATTGTCTATCTGTTTATATATATTGTCTATCTGTCTATATATATTGTCTATCTGTCTGTCTATCTATCATCTCTCTGTATATATATATATATATATATATATATATATTGTCTGTCTATCATCTATATGTCTTTATATATATATTATCTGTTTGTCTATCTTTTATCTATCCTCAGGGCCGGATTTGCCATTAGGCACAGTAGGCATGTGCCTACAGGCGCATTGCAGCAGGGGCGCCACAAGAGTCAGTGTATTTTTTTTTTTTTTTTAAAATACTGTATATATTTTTTCAAATTTTATTTCAGTAAAATAAATGTGCCGCTGCTCTGGCAAAACAAGCTATTGATCCGGTGTGCTGGGGCCGGGTTGGAGGAACAGGGGCCTCATGTGACTTGAGTGACAGTCTACACTGCAAACTTCTGTCTCCCTCTTGGCTGCCGCTCCCGGGTCGCCCTGACACTCACTCATCACTTCCTAGTCCAACCACTCCCAGCTCCCTGTCTCGTTGCACGCGCGGGAATAGTGAGACAGGAGACTGTGAGAGAGGGAAGCAGCAGCGGGCTGAGCTTGCTTGGGGACTCGGGAGGCCAGAGTCTGAGGGCGCCGCAGCAAGAAGTAGTTAGGTTAGGCGACTGGCAGCACTCACTACAGTCGGCAGGCAGCAGCAAGGCAGGATAGGACTAGCTAGCCTGGTTGGTCACTGCACAGACTGTCCAGTCCCACTCCACAGAGGTAGCTGAGCTTTCTTCTAGTGTGCTAATGTTATTGTTCATTGTAGCACAATTTACACAGCATTTCACATAATGAGTTAACTAGATAACAGGCTGGGTTTAGGTTAATAAGTTTAAACAAGAGATAAGGCTTGCAGCATGAGATCCAGGCACACACACAGTCAGTGGAGACAGAAATCTCTGTGACAACTTCAACAGAGAACGCAAGTAAGTGCACAAGTATATTATTGCTGTTGTTGTAGTGCAGATAGTGTACTGGCATTAGATCAGGGTAGCCATGAGATCATATACATTATGTACAGTTGCACTTCTCTTGGTCATTTAATACAATATGATTACTGCTCATTACATTGTGTTCTTCTTGTTACTGATGCAGTATGGGTCACTTTTTCAAGTGAGTTCCCAAAAAGGAAGACTGTGCAGAACAGACTGTATATTTAATGTTGATCAATAGCATATCACAGGATTTGTTGTGTGATTTCTCATTTACCATGAAAGTGTTTAAATGTGTTTTGTAGATATTGCTCCAATAAAAAACATATTTTTTTAATGAATAATAAGAATTTTAGGAAATACAAAAGACAGCATATAGATCACACTGACAATTTCCATCCATTTTTGATAACGGTTTTCAATTGTATGGCCATTTGAGTTAAGTTAAAGGGACATAAACCCAAAATTATTCTTTCATGGTTCAGATAGAGAATACAATTGAAAACAACTTTCCAATTTATTCTACTATTATCTAATGTGCTTCATTCTCTTGAGATCCTTTGTTGAAAAGCATATCTAGATAGCCTTAGTAGCTGCTGATTAGTGGCTGCACATATATGCCTCATGTGATTGGCTCAACCCTGTGCATTGCTATTTCTCCAGCAAAGAATATCTAAAGAATGAAGCAAATTAGATAAAATAAGTAAATGGGAATGTTGTTTAAAATTGTATTCTCTATCTGAATCTTGAAAGATTTTTTGGGGGTTTAATGTCCCTTTAAGTGTGTATTGATTTTTGGTGTAGCTTCCATTACAACAAATATTGTATAATAGGTGTGTGTGTGTTAGTTTGTGTATCTCCATAAAAGGGCATGTGGTTTAAATTGTATTGCAATTTTTTTTTTATTTACTCTAAAAGATTGCTTTTGCTGCCTTTTTTTTGGACAAATTGATTTTAAAATTGAAAGTCAGCTTTATTAAAGATAAGCTGATCTAATGTATTGGCTTTAATGTTTTACATCTAATATTTATTTTTAGTTGTCCTAAATAATAATTAAAAAAATCCTCATTTTTTTTCACTTTTTTTTCAGATTTTTGTGCCTACAGGCACCTGAGATGTAAATCCGGCCCTGTCTATCCTCTGTCTATCTTTCTATATTCTCTATCTATCTATAATCTATATTTCTATTTATCTAAATATATATATACTGTTTTTTTATCTACTCTATATCTGTCTATCATCTATCTATCTATCTTTTTATCTATATATCATCTATCTATCAAATCTCTATCCATTTATCCGTCCCTCTATCATGATTCTATCTATCTGTCCTTCAGTTGTTCTGTCTTTTTATCTATCTCCTTTTAGAAACCATTTGTTTTCTATGAGAAACCATCCTTTTCTTTCCAACAAACTAACTGTTAGATGTCAGCTCTCTATGGAACAAAATCCTCTACTCCGTCATTTTGTGTATCACTGTCTTATTTTTATTTATTGCACCCTGTATAGCACGACTGAATGTGCCAGAGGTTTACACATAAAGATAATAACAAACTATCTGTAGATTACCCCTCAAGAGCTGCTTTCTGCTTCCTGATAAACATACTTAGAGGGACAGCAATCTCTATCACAATCACAAACACTGGCCCAAATTTAATTTAAGCAACCAATGAAATGCCAACCTGTCAGCAAAATGATGTCAGATTGCACTAACCAGGTTAGAAAAAAAACCCATTTGCAGCAGTGACATTTCCATTACTTCGTATTTGCTTTTGCAGTAATATGTGGGGAGCAATACAGACTATCGTTGTGGTTTTGTCTGTTTTAGCTTTTGAAGGCCAAAAGCAAAATGCTTTAAATTATGCAAAACTGGCAGCTGTTCATAACATGATCCAACTGGTACATTAAAAATAAACTATCAGCTAATAAGTAAGTTCAATAAAAATAGTTAATGAATAGTGATGTTAAAGGGACAGTCTACACTAAAATTGTTATTGCTTAAAAAGAAAGATAACACTTTTACTACCCATTCCCCAGCTTTGCAAAAACAACATTGATATACTAATATATTTTATAATATTTAAACCTCTAAATTTCTGTCTGTTTCTAAGCCACTACAGACAGCCTCTTATTACATGTTTTTTTATTTGCTTTTCACAACAGGAGATTGCTAAGTTCATGCGGGCCATATAGATAACATTGTGTTCATGCCCGAGTAGTTATTTAAGAGTTAGCACAACACAGTAATATACTAATAAATATAAAAGGCATGTGATCAGAGGGCTGTCGGAAGATGCTTAGATACAATGTAATCACAGAGGTAAAAAGTGTATTAATAGAACTGTGTTGGTTATGCAAATCTGGGGAATGGGCAATAAAGGGATTATCTATCTTTTAAAGCAATACAAATTATATTGTAGACTTCCCCTTTAAATGTACATCGCTGTTCATTAAGGGATTGCCTGCTTGCTATAGTTCAAGCGGCAAGACCACAGTATTAAACCACCCCCTTCTGCAGGCTTGTTAGACTAGAGCAGTCTCGCCGCTATTAAAAAATGCACTTCCATAGAAAGACTAGCAATGTACAGGGTACTTTGCTGGACTTTAAGGGGTTAATATGAATATTGCATAAATATGCTTTTACATGTTTTCCTCTACTTGACTGCAAAGGGCTCCAATGCACTATATATATATATATATATATATACACACGTCTATATTTGTGTACATATGTATTTATATATATATATATATATATATATATATATATTTATATGTCTGTAAATACATATATATATAAACATAAATACATATGTACACACACACACAAACATATATATATTTATTTATATATATATATATATATATATATATATATATATATATATATATATATATATATATATATATATATATATATACAGGTGGCCCTCGGTTCAATTTACACTGTTTCAGAATGACAAACTTTTTTCCAGTCATGTGACTACTATTGAAAAGCATTGAGAAGCAGTGCATTTATTAAAATAGCCAGTAGGTGGAGCTGTCTGCTGGTGTTGCAGCAAAGCCAAGCAAGCTGAAATTAATCAGTTTAACCAGACCTGAGCTATCGAGCAGATTTCAAAGGAACAAGATCTTCCTGTCTATAAATCAGTCCAGAGTGGAATGCATAGAAAGAACTGTTTGCAGAAAAATGCAAGTGAAGTCTGTGTTGTGTGATTATTTTATTAGGTTTATAATGCTGTTTAACAAATGTTTTTGTTCATTTAACTTAGTTTAATTATATATTCTGTGTTGTGTGATTATTTTATTAGGTTTATAATGCTGTTTTGCATTTAAAGTCTTCATTTCAAGCTTTAAAATAATGTATTAGGTGTTACTTATGACAATTTTGATAGGGGCCTGGAACCTATCTCCCTCACTTCCCATTGACTTACATTATAAACTGGGTTTCAATTTACAACGGTTTCGATTTACAACCATTCCTTTTGGAACCTAACCCCAGCGTAAACTGAGGGCTACCTGTATATATATATATATATATATATACTGTATCTAGATAGATATATATAGATACATATACATACATCTTTAGGCATGTGTATGTATGTATGTCTATGTTAAAGCCCTTTGCCTGAGACATAGGGGCCGAATTATCAAGCTCCGAATGGAGCTTGATGCCCCTGTTTCCGCAACAGCAGTTATGTAGCAGTGGTATTAAGATCCCTTCTCCATAACTGGTCCGCCTGCTCTGAGGCTGCGGACATCAATCCGCCCAATCCTATACGATCGAGCTGATTGACACCCCCTGCTAGCGGCAAATCTGCAGGGGGCGGCATTGCACAAGCAATGTCCGGACAGACATTGCCACAATTCAACCAGATCAAATACGATCCGGTTGATTGACACCCCCCTGCTGGCGGCCAATTGGTGCAATGCTGAATACGGAGAGCGCATTCAGCGATGTCTGTCGGATCAGGTCCGACAGACATTTGATAAATTTGTCTCTAAGAGTCACACCAATATACTAATATTTGGATCTAAGATCTGTGACTTAACTTGACAGTCTGGATACCGTTTTGGAAATACTAAGACTCTACTGGATAAAACACGCTAACACCTTAAACAGGGAAATATTCCCGCCCAGCACTACTTTCAGTTTTTCATTATTGTGGAACATATGATTTTATCAATTTTCAATTTTTTATTTCTGAATTAATTTACCCTTGTGCAATTTTAAGAAAATATTCTCTGCATGAATTTCCTTCTGTATGAATTCACCTGTGTTCTATTTTTAGAAAACATTTTGTGAAATAGTTATATACTTGCATATGCATAAGCTCAAACTACATTTGCATTAGTTTATATGTTTTTGATAGCTATATTCTATACTATTGGTTAGCCAACCTGAGAAAATATTTGAATTGTGATTTTTATATTTATATGTTTATATTTGTGTTTATATAGAATGCATTTAATACATTTTTTTTTTTTAAGATACAACTTTGTTATGATACTCATATAATAACACACATAACCCCATGAGAAAGAGTTTCACACCAGCATGGCAAAAGGTTGATTATCATAATAGGAATTAAAAAAGCAATTTTAAAAATAGACACTTTGGAAACCAATATCAAGGCCAAAAGAGAGACTAGTATAATACATCTAAAAAACAGACATACTCCACATACCCACACTTACAAAATAGGTTTTCCATCCTTAATAACTCCCCATGCCCCTCCCACTATGCAAGAACTGAACAAAAAACATACGATTCCCCTCCACATAGGGGTTACAGAAAGCCCCAACCTAAACCCCTCGTTAGTGAAGAACATTTTTTAGGACAAGGCCAGCATCCACAAAATCAGAGAAGAAAAAGAAGACATTTAGAAAGAGGGGATGTAGAGGAGGAAGGCAAAGAGGAACACAAACACACATGGGGGCCCATTTATCAAGCTCTGTACGGTGCTTGTGGGCCCGTGTTTCTGGCGAGTCTAAAGACCGCTGCTCCATAACCCTGTCCACCTGCTCTGAGCAGGCAGACAGGAATCACCGTAAATCAACCAGATCGAGTACGATCAGGTTGATTGACAGCTCCCTGCTGGCGGCCCATTGACCGCGAGTCAGCAGAGGGTGGCATTGCACCAGCAGCTCTTGTGAGCTGCTGGTGCAATGTTAAATGCGGAGAGCGTATTGCTCTCCGCATTCAGCGAGGTCTTGCGGACCTGATCCGCACTGTCGGATCAGGTCCACAAGACCTTTAATAAATAGGCCCCATGGAGACTACAACCACAGCAAACCAAAAGGGTGAGATAGTAGACAACCAAACAAGGTATCTACAACTTCAGCAATTGTAAATTAGAACCAACACATATATAAGTTCTAAGTAAAAAACTATCCTTTGCCCCTACTCAAAGATGTGATAAATTTAGCACCTACATTGATGCAAATAAATTCATAAGAAATTTAACTTTAAAAAGGCATTTTATGAAAATGCCACTAGAAAATAGCCATACTATAGGCACCACTGAAGGACAAATAACCTTCCTGAAGGACTAAAAAGGTTTAATACATACTAACATGAATAATAGCTACAACTTTTATCATAAACACGATAAGGGTAACTATCTAGAGACCTTTGAAAAACTAGTACTGGAAGATAAACCAGAAAAAGAACATTACCCATAATCTTACCCTTAAACAAAAAGCCCTTATAACAGAATTAGAAAATAACAATGACCTAGTGATAAAACCGGCAGACAAGGGAGGAGGAATCGTTATAGTGGACAGAAAGAAATATAAGGACACCTTTGGTGGTGAACACCTTTTTAGAAGATGAGAATACATATAAAAAAATTAAAAGTAACCCCACACAAGTCTACCAAATTTTCTTAAAAAATAATTTGGAAAAAAGCAAAAAACAAAAGGAATCATCACAGAAAAATAATTCAATTTCCTCTATCTAAAACACCCAAAAATAACCGCATTATACGCAATCCCCAAAATACATAAATCTATAGCCAACCCTCCAGGCAGACCCATAATCTCAGGGATTAATTCGCCAACAGCCAATCTTTCAGCATATATCTATAGATACCTACAGAAATATGTAGTCAGCCTCACCTCATATTTAAGAGACTCAACAAATTTACTTCTGCTGTTGGAGAACACCGCCTGGAATAGAAACCACATACTAGTCACCTGTGATGTGACATCACTTTATACTTGAATAGAACACGAAAGAGATTTTATTCTAGATGTGATACAATTTATATTATCCCATAACTATTTTCTGTATGGGGGGCCTTCTATTAGCATGTTTGCGGCACAGTTATGGGAACCAAATTTTCCCCAGCTACACAAACCTGTTAATGCGAAAATGGGTGGAGGGATTTCTAAGGGCTACAGTTTATAAAGATCACTTCATCATGTACAAGAGATACATAGACGATCTGTTTTTTAAATGGGGAGGCACCAAAATAGATCTTCTGAATTGCATCAAAGATATGAATACAAATAACATGAATCTTAAGTTCACCTGTGAATATAGTAAAAATAAGGTACACTTTTTAAACCTTCATTATATATACATATAATTACACATATTAACAGATAAATATATATTTATATAATCATATATATATATATATTTAATTTGCGGTCTATGGGAACACACAGTTCCCATAGATCGCAATGTAAAGGCACTTTTTAGTGCCTTTTTTTTTTTCCTTACACCCTACAGCCACCAACTTTAGCCCCCAAAAACTGCCTAGTGCAGTTGTTTTTAATGTAACAATTTTTTTTAATGTTTTTTAATGTAGGTACATACATATGCTTCATACATAGAGTGTACGTACATACATATGCTTCAGACACAGAGTGTACGTACATACATATGCTTTATGCACAGAGTGTACGTACATACATATGCTTTATGCACAGAGTGTACGTACATGCATATGCTTCATGCACAGAGTGTACGTACATACATATGCTTCATACACAGAGTGTACATGCATACATATGCTTTATGCATAGAGTGTACGTACATACATATGCTTTATGCACAGACAGAGTGTACGTACATACATATGCTTCATGCACAGAGTGTACGTACATACATATGCTTCATGCACAGAGTGTACGTACATACATATGCTTCATACACAGAGTGTACATACATACATATGCTTTATGCACAGAGTGTACGTACATACATATGCTTTATGCACAGAGTGTGCGTACATACATATGCTTTATGCACAGAGTGTACGTACATACATATGCTGCATGCACAGGGTGTATGCACATACATATGCTTCATGCACAGAGTGTACGTACATACATTTGCTTTATGCACAGAGTGTTCGTACATACATATGCTTCATGCACAGAGTGTATGTACATACATATACTTTATGCACAGAGTTTATGTACATACATATGCTTCAAGTACAGAGTGTACGTACATACATATGCTTCAAGCACAGAGTGTACGTACATACATATGTTCATGCAGTGAGTGTATGTACATACATATGCTTCATGCACAGATTGTACGTACATACATATGCTTCAAGCACAGAGTGTACGTACATACATATGTTCATGCAGAGAGTGTATGTACATACATATGCTTCATGCACAGATTGTACGTACATACATATGCTTCATGCACAGAGTGTACGTACAAACATATGCCTCATGCACAGAGTGTACGTACATACATATACTTCATGCACAGAGTGTACGTACATACATATGCTTCATTCATAATTTTGAATCATTTGACATTTAAGTGATATTGCACAGGGCAGTACTCACTTATGTTGTATACGTACATATGCTCTGTAGCACAATAAAAACTTTCACTAAAACAGTTGAAAAATAACTTAACACATTTTTGCAAATGTTGAGAAAATGTTTCTTTTTAAAATTTCCTGCGCATTTCAATTATGGTGTTTAGCTTTCTACTTTAAAGTGAAGGCCAATTTTCATGTGAAAGTTTTTGTTTTTTAAAAAACTATTAAAAACAGGGGCACTTTGATTCATGAAAATTGACATTGCACCATATTTTAAAAATACTTACCTTTTTCTTCTGAAACTCCGGATTTCTCCGGATACACATATTAACAGATAAATATATATTTATATAATCATATATATATATATTTAATTTGCGGTCTATGGGAACACACAGTTCCCATAGATCGCAATGTAAAGGCACTTTTTAGTGCCTTTTTTTTTTTCCTTACACCCTACAGCCACCAACTTTAGCCCCCAAAAACTGCCTAGTGCAGTTGTTTTTAATGTAACAATTTTTTTTAATGTTTTTTAATGTAGGTACATACATATGCTTCATACATAGAGTGTACGTACATACATATGCTTCAGACACAGAGTGTACGTACATACATATGCTTTATGCACAGAGTGTACGTACATACATATGCTTCATACACAGAGTGTACATGCATACATATGCTTTATGCATAGAGTGTACGTACATACATATGCTTTATGCACAGACAGAGTGTACGTACATACATATGCTTCATGCACAGAGTGTACGTACATACATATGCTTCATACACAGAGTGTACATACATACATATGCTTTATGCACAGAGTGTGCGTACATACATATGCTTTATGCACAGAGGGTACGTACATACATATGCTGCATGCACAGGGTGTATGCACATACATATGCTTCATGCACAGAGTGTACGTACATACATTTGCTTTATGCACAGAGTGTTCGTACATACATATGCTTCATGCACAGAGTGTATGTACATACATATACTTTATGCACAGAGTTTATGTACATACATATGCTTCAAGCACAGAGTGTACGTACATACATATGCTTCAAGCACAGAGTGTACGTACATACATATGTTCATGCAGAGAGTGTATGTACATACATATGCTTCATGCACAGATTGTACGTACATACATATGCTTCAAGCACAGAGTGTACGTACATACATATGTTCATGCAGAGAGTGTATGTACATACATATGCTTCATGCACAGATTGTACGTACATACATATGCTTTATGCACAGAGTGTACGTACAAACATATGCCTCATGCACAGAGTGTACGTACATACATATACTTCATGCACAGAGTGTACGTACATACATATGCTTCATTCATAATTTTGAATCATTTGACATTTAAGTGATATTGCACAGGGCAGTACTCACTTATGTTGTATACGTACATATGCTCTGTAGCACAATAAAAACTTTCACTAAAACAGTTGAAAAATAACTTAACACATTTTTGCAAATGTTGAGAAAATGTTTCTTTTTAAAATTTCCTGCGCATTTCAATTATGGTGTTTAGCTTTCTACTTTAAAGTGAAGGTCAATTTTCATGTGAAAGTTTTTGTTTTTTAAAAAACTATTAAAAACAGGGGCACTTTGATTCATGAAAATTGACATTGCACCATATTTTAAAAATACTTACCTTTTTCTTCTGAAACTCCGGATTTCTATTCTGAAACGATGCCCCGCCTGCGTCTTCCTGGTTTACTTACCCAGCAATGACAAAACCGACTTCCTCCAATCACGGCGTTCGTCATTGTTGACGTATGAAGAGGCTTGTGACAGGCTGGTGAATCACTGGAGCGGCTTTAAGAAGAAAAGGTAAGTATATTTTAAGAAAACGGATGAAATGTCAATTTTCATGAATGAAAGTGCCCCTGTTTTTAATAGTTTTATTTTAAAAACGGGCGTTTTCACATGAAAATTTACCTTCACTTTAACTTGTAAAAATGTCACTTTAATAATAAAACTGATGCAGATTTTGCTATCTAAAATCTAAAAATGTGATTAAAAACTCAGAACAATATCTCACTATACATATATATGTGTTTGTGTATTGATGGATACATTACTGAGCACAGTTCTGAACCTAGTAAGTGAAATGAAAGTAGAGAATGATTTGTGCAGGGTTTGTATTTCAGCATTACACATGGGCAGCAGCGCATATTTCATTTCAGACATCATTCATGAAAAATTCACTTTTTAGAATATTCTTTTGCTGCACTGAATGTTCTGTAACAGTTACATTCATTTTTGTTAAAAAAAGAATGTAAACGTTACTTTGCTGCAGGTGACAGTGTCACCTCTAAGCTTTTACTTACCTGTAGCGCTCTGGGAGCTGCGCTAATCCGACCCTTCTTCAAAGAGTCCAGGACCATGCTAATAGGAGGATTAGCCCTCCATTTATGAAGTTCTAAAATCAGCTTTTCAGTGCTGCTGGCTGCAGGCTCGCACTTATTACGCCAACTGTTAAATGGCATATCTCAATCCACCCAGATTTTTTTGTCTGGGAAGATTGACAGCCCCTGCTGCAGGTTAGACACAATGCTGTGTGGACAGGGGGAAAGGTTATGCCCCTGTCTTCCCCTGTTTTTGATACATCTCGGTTATAGCATTAAATGACCTTCTCATTTAGTGCAGGCTCTGAGATCCACCGCACTAATCCTCCTATTAGCACAGCCCTGTTCTTTGTGCTGTAGGGAAGTATATTAACCTTTAATAGCCAATTTAAATGAAAAGAATACATACTAACCAATAGTGATGTCGCGAATAGTTCGCCGGCGAATAGTTCCCGGCGGACATAGCATGTTCGGGTTGGCCGCGGCGGGCGAACATATGCGATGTTCAGTCCGCCCCCTATTCGTCATAATTGAGTAAACTTTGACCCTGTATCTCACAGTCTGCAGACACATTCCAGCCAATCAGCAGCAGACCCTCCCTCCCAGACCCTCCCAGCTCCTGAACAGCAGCCATTTTAGATTCATTCGGAAGCTGCATTGTTAGTGAGAGGAGGGACAGTGTAGCTGCTGGTGATTTAATAAGGAAATTGATAGCTAGTTTAGTGTATTAAGTGTCCACTACAGTCCTGAAGGACTCATCTGATCTCTGCTGTAAGGACAGCACCCCAAAAAGCAATTTTTAGGGCTAGAACATCATTTTTATTTTTTTCCTGTGTAATCTAATTGCAGTTGCCTGCCTGCCAAGCCACTTGCCCAGTGCCACCACTCATATCTGGTGTAACAGTAGTGTAAATTAAAAAAAAAAAAAACTTTTTTGACTGTGAAACATCAGTCTGCTAGTGTAATCTAATTGCAGTTGCCTGCCTGCCAGCGTGTGTGCCAGGCCCACTTGCCCAGTGCCACCACTCATATCTGGTGTAACAGTAGTGTAAATTAAAAAAAAAAAAAACTTTTTTGACTGTGAAACATCAGTCTGCTTGTGTAATCTAATTGCAGTTGCCTGCCTGCCAGCGTGTGTGCCAGGCCCACTTGCCCAGTGCCACCACTCATATCTGGTGTAACAGTAGTGTAAATTTAAAAAAAAAACTTTTTTGACTGTGAAACATCAGTCTGCTTGTGTTATCTAATTGCAGTTGCCTGCCTGCCAGCGTGTGTGCCAGGCCCACTTGCCCAGTGCCACCACTCATATCTGGTGTAACAGTAGTGTAAATTTAAAAACAAAAAACTTTTTGGACTGTGAAACATCAGTCTGCTTTTTTGTGTCAGGCTCACAGCGTATACTGTGCCCACTTGCCCAGTGCCACCACTCATATCTTGTTTAATAGTAGTGTAAGTGTACATTTAAAAACAAAAACAAAATTTTGGACTGTGAAACATCAGTCTGCTTTTTTGTTTCAAGCTCACAGCTTGTACTGGGCCCATTTGCCCAGTGCCACCACTCATATCTTGTTTAATAGTAGTGTAAGTGTACATTTAAAAAAAAAGGCAATCCCCAACCTGTACTCGATTGTGCAAAAGGAAGTAACCTTACCATGGGTCCCAGCCCACACGTCTTGTAATTCTCTGTCTGGGAAATTATCTATCTATCTATCTATCTATCTATCTATCAAATCTATCTATTTATCTATCAAATTTATCTATCTATCATATCTATCAAATGTATCTATTGCATCTATTGATCTATCTATCTAATCTATGTATGTATCTATCTATCTATCTCGTGGCCGGACCGACCAAGCATCTTTTTTCCATCTCCCGGTTCCTAAAATCCATGCCATATACACGTCCCCTGATAGGGGACATAACAGGGATTAAACTGCTAAGAATAGTACTACTTAACACACCACTCATATCTGGTGGCACAGTAGATTGCACGCGCAGTGCCCCAAATTTGAAGTAGAAGGACCGACCAAGCATCTTTTTCCATCTCCCAGTTCCTAAAATCCATGCCATATACACGTCCCGTGATAGGGGACACCGCAGTGGAAGGTACCCGGCTGAAATTTCAATGCACAAAAGGCAATCGCCAACCTGTACTCGATTGTGCAAAAGGAAGTAACCTTACCATGGGTCCCAGACCGCGCGTCTTGTAATTCTCTGTCTGGGAAATTATCTATCTATCAAATCTATCTATTTATCTATCAAATCTATCTATCTATCTATCGTATTTATCAAATGTATCTATTGCATCTATTGATCTATCTAATCTATGTATGTATCTATCTATCTATCAAATCTATCTATCTCGTGGCCGGACCGACCAAGCATCTTTTTCCATCTCCCGGTTCCTAAAATCCATGCCATATACACGTCCCCTGATAGGGGACGTAACAGGGATTAAACTGATAAGAATAGTACTACTTAACACACCACTCATATCTGGTGGCACAGTAGATTGCACGCTCAGTGCCCCAAATTTGAAGTAGGAGGACCGACCAAGCATCTTTTTTCATCTCCCGGTTCCTAAAATCCATACCACATACACGTCCCCTGATAGGGGACATAACTGGGATTAAACTGATAAGAATAGTACTACTTAACACACCACTCATATCTGGTGGCACAGTAGATTGCACGCGCAGTGCCCCAAATTTGAAGTAGGAGGACCGACCAAGCATCTTTTTCCATCTCCCAGTTCCTAAAATCCATGCCATATACACTTCCCCTGGCACCGCAACTGCCTCTGGGAACCTTACCAGGGGTCACAGACCGCACGTCTTGTAATTCTCTGTCTGGGAAATTATCTATCTATCAAATCTATCTATCTATCGTATCTATCAAATGTATCTATTGCATCTATTGATCTATCTATCTATCAAATCTATCTATCTCGTGGCCGGACTGTTATCTGACATCCACTTGTGTTTCGTCCAAATGTCCATCGGCCAAATGTCCGTTGGCCAAATGTCTGTCTGCCAAATGTCCGTCGGCTAAAAGTCCGGCCATGATTGCATGCGCAGTGCCCCAAATTTGAAGTAGGAGGACCGACCAAGCATCTTTTTCCATCTCCCGGTTCCTAAAATCGATGCCATATACACATCCCCTGATAGGGGATGTAACAGGGATTAAACTGATAGGAATAGTATTACTTAACACACCTTATAATAATGCAGAGAGAGGCAATGTAGAGAGAGGAGTCTGAAGAAGAGGAGTCAGAGGAGGAAGGTGGCTTTGAGGAGGTGGAAGACCAAACACAGCAGGCGTCCTAGTGGGCTGGGCTTGTTGTCACCTTTCGGGGACCCTTGGTGTTGTACGTGGCTGGGTGGAGGGAGAGACCTTCAATGACCTCAGTGAGGACAAGGAACGGGACATGGCTAGCTTGGTATCCAACTTTGTGCAAATGGGGAGTTTGCGGTTGTGCAAATGGACTGTTTGCGGTTGTTTGCAGTGCGTTAAACGGGGAGTTTGGTCTGTCACTGTGAAGCGGGCGTAACCCTTACACTACCTGATCCATACAACATCATACCTGATTTTTTTAAAGCACGTTATTCCAAACAATTTAGGAAAGGTGATTTATGCCCTTTATGGATTAAAACCAGACTCTGCATCAACTATGTAATTTTCCGTGGGAGTTTTGCCATGGATCACCATTGAAACAACTTTTCCATCACTATTGTGGCCAGAAAGAGTCCCTGTGGGTTTTAAAGTTCGTCCTGCCTATTGAAGTCAATGGCGGTTCGCCCGGTTCGCCCGTAAATTTTAAGTTCGCGACATCACTACTAACCAATTTCATCAGTATATATTCGTTATTTTTTAAATTAGTTGGTACATTCTTTCAGACATTTGTTTTGTTGAAACAAAACAAATAGCCATATTTTCATCATAAATACTGTATGTAAGAAAACAAATGCACCTCTCTATACAGTATTGTATTCTTTAATGGTTTCAGTTATAGAAGTTGCTTGATGTCGACGATGAAATCATAATAATCACTGTTTTCTGTCACTGAAGCGAAAAACAGGAAACAATTAAAACATTTTATCTTTGTTAGGAGGTTAATTTGTTTAAAGTGGCTTAAATTAAAAAAAAGTCAGAAGCGTTTCCACCAGAAATAATGAACAACTTGGTGATTAGGAGAGAGAACAAATTTTCAACATAATTGCTCTTATCACAACAGAATAAAATGTAAAAGATGTATTAAAATACCTTAATTTTTTATTTTTTTTTAAATGATTATTTTAATGAAGCACAACATTTCACATAATTACCTATTTATATATATCATTATGTACATCAGGGATAAGGAATTGAATTTCCTGTATTCAAATTATTATTTTTTTACTTTCTTTTCATTGGTATTTAAATTGGTTAGTAAACGTTGGTGCAAAATTACAACACGGCAGCTACTGATGACAACTGCATAATGCGTATGAATGTTGTTTTTTTTTATTGTTTATCATTTAAGGACATTACACTCAAACTTGAATTCCTGCTAAAAGGTTACATTATACACATTGTAATTAGTCATTTATTTTGCCTGCTGTCCTGTAATTTAAATTAGCCAGTGCCAAGAGTTTGAGAAATATATTTGTCTGTTGGAGACAAGAGATTTTTCTTATTTTTTAATAATTTCACTGTGTGGCTGTTTGGACTTCATTCCTGACTAGAGAGCTACATATTGGGTTTTTTATATCAATTGAGCTTAAAAAAAAATATATATATATATATATATATATATATATATATATAGTGTATATATATATATATATATATAGTGTATATATATATATATATATATTAAAGCTAAATATATATATATATATATATATATATATATATATATATATATATATATATATACAGTATCTTACAAAAGTGAGTACACCCCTCACATTTTTGTAAATATTTTATTATATCTTTTCATGTGACAACACTGAAGAAATGACACTTTGCTACAATGTAAAGTAGTGAGTGTACAGCCTGTATAACAATGTAAATTTGCTGTGCCCTTAAAATAACTCAACACCCAGCCATTAATGTCTAAACCGTTGGAAATAAAAGAGAGTACACCCCTAAGTGGAAATGTCAAAATTGGGCCCAAAGTGTCAATATTTTGTGTGGCCACCATTATTTTCCATCACTGCTTTAACCCTCTTGTGCATGGAGTTCACCAGAGCTTCACAGGTTGCCACTGGAGTCCTTTACCACTCCTCCATGACGACATCACGGAGCTGGTGGATGTTACAGACCTTGCGCTCCCCCATCTTCCATTTGAAGATGTTCAATAGGGTTTGAGTCTGGAGACATGCTAAGCCAGTCCATCACCTTTACCCTCAACTTCTTTAGCAAGCCAGTGGTCGTCTTGGAGGTGTGTTTGGGGTCATTATCATGTTGGAATAATGCCCTGCGGCCCAGTCTCCGAAGGGAGGGGATCATACTCTGCTTCAGTATGTCACAGTACATGTTGGCATTCATGGTTCCCTTAATGAACTGTAGCTCCCCAGACCATGACACTGCTTGACTGTAGACAATTGTCTTTGTACTCCTCACCTGGTTGCCGCCACACACACTTGACACCATCTAAACCAAATAAATGTATCTTGGTCTTATCGAACCACAGGACATGGTTTTAGTAATCCATGTCCTTAGTCTGCTTATCTTCAGCAGCTTCAACTGTTTGCTGACTTTCTTGTGCATCATCTTTAGAAGAGGCTTTCTTCTAGGACAACAGCCATGCAAACCAATTTGATGCAGTGTGCGGCTTATTGTTCTGAGCACTGACAAGTTGACCCCCCACCCCTTCAACCTCTGCAGCAATGCTGGCAGCACTTATACATCTATTTTCCAAAGACAACCTCTGGATATGACGCTGAGCATGTGCACTTAACTTCTTTGGTCAACCATGGCGAGGCCTGTTCTGAGTAGAACCTGTCCTGTGAAACCGCTGTATGGTCTTGCCCACCGTGCTGCAGCTCAGTTTCAGGGTCTTGGCAAACTTCTTATAGCCTAGGCCATCTATATGTAGAACAACAATTCTTTTTTTCAGATCCTCAGAGAGTTATTTGCCATGAGGTGCCATGTTGAACTTCTAGTGACCAGTATGAGAGAATGTGAGAGCACTAACATCAAATTTAACACACCTGCTCCCCATTCACACCTGAGACCTTGTAACACTAACGAGACACATGACACCGGGGAGGGAAAATGTCTTATTGGGCCCAATTTGGACATTTACACTTAGGGGTGTACACACTTTTGTTTCCAACGGTTTAGACATTAATGGCTGTGTTTTGAGTTATTTTGAGGGGACAGCAAATTTACACTGTTATACAGGCTGTACACTCACTACTTTACATTGTAGCAAAGGCATGTATTTATCAAGCCGTCAACCGCAAATACGCTGGAATTCCACAGCGTTTTTGTGGTGAGCCTTATTCGCCTTAGTTATCAAACCCTACAAACCGGCAAAAGTAGAATTTAGTGACGTAACATACGATCCGCCGGACTCAGTCTGACACAGATCGATGCTTACATCACTACAGGTGTTCCACATGCAAGTTCGGCACAATCTGACCACTTTTGCTAGATATGAAATAACTAGCAGGTACACTCGGCACTTTTCCGGCCCAGCGTACCTGGTTTTCAATCCGCCGCCCTGGAGGCCGCAGATACCATAGGAATCAATGGGAGTCGGAAAGCAGCGAGAGCTCCTGTTCACTGCTGCCCGATATCCCATTGATTCCTATGGTAATGTCTACACCAAACACCCCTAATCTGCCCCCCCTACATTATACTTATTAACCCCTAAACCGCCGCACCCGGAGCCCACCCCCACCTACATTATACTTATTAACCGCTAATCTGCCCCCCTTCACCGCCGCCACCTACATTATATTTATTAACCCCTAATATGCCCCCCCTACACCGCCGCCACCTACATTATATTTATTATTCCCTAATCTGCCCCCCCTACACCGCCGCCACTATATTAAATGTATTAACCCCTAAACCTAAGTCTAACCCTAGTCCTAACACCCACTAACTTAAATCAAAATAAATTATTCCTATTTAAAACTAAATACCTATAAAATAAACCCTAAGATAGCTACAATATAGCTAATAGTTACATTGTAGCTATTTTAGGATTTATTTTTATTTTGCAGGCAACTTTGTATTTATTTTAACTAGGTAGAATAGTTATTAAATAGTTATTAACTATTTCATAACTACCTAGCTAAAATAAATACAAAAGTACCTGTAAAATAAAACCTAACCTAAGTTACAATTACACCTAACACTACACTATAATTAAATTAATTACCTACATTAACTACAATTATATTAAATTAAATTATCTAAAGTACAAAAACAAACAAACACTAAATTACAGAAAATAATAAAATAATTACAAGTTTTTTTAAACTAATTACACCTAATCTAATCCCCCTAATAAAATAAAAAAGCCCCCCCCAAAATAATAAAAATCCCTACCCTATACTAAATTATGAATAGCCCTTAAAAGGGCCTTTTGCGGGGCATTGCCCCTAAGTAAGAATATAGATAGAATTTTATCAGCCAATCGGAATGTAAGGGACGCCATCTTGGATAACGTCATTTAAAGGGAAACTTCATTCTGCAACAAACGTCGAAAGAAGAGGATGCTCCGTGCCGGATGTCTTGAAGATGGAGCCGCTCCACGCCGGATGGATGAAGATGAAGACTTCTGCCCACTTGGAGGAAGACTTCGGCCTGCTTGGATGAAGACTTCTGCTGGCTTCACCGAGGACTTCTGCCGCTTGGATGAGGATGGATGTCCGGTCTTCGAAAACTGTAAGAGGATCTTTGGGGGTTAGTGTTAGGTTTTTTTTAAGGGTTTATTGGGTGGGTTTTATTTTTAGATTAGGGACTTTTGGCTGAAAAAGAGCTAAATGCCCTTTTAAGGGCAATGCCCGTACATATGCCCTTTTCAGGGCAATGGGGAGCTTAGGTTTTTTAGATAGGTTTTTATTTGGGGGGTTTGGTTGTATGGGTGGTGTGTTTTACTGTTGGGGGTTGTTTGTATTTTATTTTACAGGTAAAAGAGCTGATTTCTTTGTGGCAATGCCCCGCAAAAGGCCCTTTTAAGGGCCATTGGTAGTTTATTGTAGGCTAGGGTTTTTTTTATTTTGGGGGGGCTTTTTTATTTTGATAGAGCTATTAGATTAGGTGTAATTAGTTTAAATATTTGATTATTTTTTATTTTGTGTAACTTAGTGTTTTTTATTTTGTGTAACTTAGTTGTTAACATGAGTAGGGTTAGGTTTTTAAATATGTAATATAGTTAATTTAATTGTTAGTTTAATTAAATTTTAGTATAATAGTTAGGGTAGATTAATGAATAGTTTAATATAGTTTAATTGAATTGTAGTATAACAGTTAGGGTAGGTTAATTAGTAATTTAATATAGTTTATTTTTAATCTAAAGGTAAGTTTACATTTATTATAAGATAGGGATGAGTTAATATTTAATGTGAAGTTAGCGGGTTGTTAGGGGTTAATAGCTTAATTTAGTTAATGGTGATGTGGGGGGCTGGTGGTTTTATGGGTTAATAGGTTTAGTAAGTGGTAGTGATGTGGGAGGCCAGGGGTTTAGGGGTTAATACATTTATTTAGTTGCGGAGGGCTCTGGGAGCAGCGGGATGGGGTTAATAACTTTATTAGAGTTGCGGAGGGCTTCTGGAGTGGAGGGATAGGGGTTAATAACTTTATTTAGTTGCGGAGGGCTTCTGGAGTGGAGGGATAGGGGTTAATAACTTTATTTAGTTGCGGCGGGGTCTGGGAGTGGAGGGAAAGGGGTTAAACATTTTAGTATAGTGGCAGTGTTTACTGACAAGGTAAAAATAAAGTTGGGAAAAAGCCGAATAGCAGCGAAATTGATGACTGTTAGTTAACAACAGTCTGCTGCTCATCACCCCATACTTGGTGCACGGCTTTTTGACAGCTTTTTTTAAAAATAAGGAGAGCGTATTCAGGTCCGTGGCCGCAATATTAGGCGAGCGTATTGGTACCGGCGAATGCAGAACAGTTGACGGCTTGATAGATAGGCCTCTAGGTCTGCTTTATTAAAATACGTTTACTCCTTCAATCAAAGAAATCAGTATAATAATATTGAATATACAGAATAAAATAACAGTCATAGGAATCCTTTTTTTTTTTAAATGGTATTTTGATGTCCCCAACTAGTTGCCAAAATTGTGGACAGTGTTCTGTAATATTTGCCGACTTTGGCAGTAAGCGCATGCATGCATAAGTGTATTTCCAAATTTTTTGAAGGCTGTTGTTCTATAATGTTTGCCGACTGCAGCAGTGAGCGCATGCATGCAAGGGGTATTTTAAAGTTTATTGTAGGCGTGGCCGTAGGTAGGAAAACGTAATGTGGTAGGGAAACATTACAGAACACCGGCCCATTTTTGGCACAGCACCTTGGTAGCACTTGATGATTGGTGGCTACATTGAGCCACCAATCAGCAGGTGCTACGCAGGTGCTGAACCAAAAATGGGCTTGGCTCCTATGCTTACATTCCTGCTTTTTCAAATAATGATAGCAAGAGAATGAATTGTTTTTAAAACGAGTAAATTAGAAAGTTGCTTAAAATTGCATAAACGGGAAAAAAATGGGTTTGTGTCCTTTTAAGGTAAGATTAGTTTACCCTTATTTTTTTAACGTAATCTTAAAGGTACAGTCAAGTCAAGACATGATTCATGATTCAGACAGGACATGCATTTTTTTTTTTTATAGTTTATTTTTATTCAGTATCCAACATTTTAACATATTAAATCATATCACATACAATATCTCATTACGCCTCACAAGGCATTATATATGCATATCTTATTAGCAAAAAGAAAAAAGAAAAAAAAATATATACCAAAATAAAAAAAATCCAATTTATCCTTGGCACTTTGTCCATTTCAAGGCATTCTTAACCATTTTGTAAGGCATCAGCGTGGTAACTAATTTTATTACCAAACAATAATTAGAAACAAATATAGGAGACAAAAAAACCAAGAGACATTTGAGCCTACAACCCATAAAGAATAATACTAGTTCAACTTTATTCTGTTGGAGTTTCCCTGATTTTCTTGAGCAATCGGGGTGATTTATTTTAAATCTTAAAAATTAAGTTGTCTATTTTCAAGAGGGGGGAGGGGGGAAGAAGAAAGGGGGAAAGAGAGAAAAATCCACAGTAGTTTTCCGAGTAGTTGTTGTCTTGTTTTTTACCATATTCCTAGAATAACTAATTCTGAGTGTCTAAATGAGTATATTAGATGATCTATTTATTTTTTTGGGAAGATTTTTATAAATGATGACCATTTTTGAAAGAAGCTGCAAACACTTTGTGTATCATATAATTTTGTATCGTACTGTTCGAGTATACATTGTTTTTTTATACAATTTCTAATCTCTGAAATAGTTGGAGTTGATGCTTCTTTCCATTTTTTAAAAATCAAATATCTAGTTGCTAGTATAGCAACATTAACAACTTTTTTCTTATCAGAAGAGATTCTTGGATCCAATCTGAGGAATATTATATTTATATATGAAAAATCCAGGTGGGAGATTCCAACCCTTTTATTTAGCCAATATTCCAGTTTCTTCCACAACATTCTCAGCTTTGGGCAATACCACATCATATGTTTACACTTACCCTAACACACGTTCACCAATTATGCCACCTAAAGTAAAAGATAAAAAATACTTGATAATAGCTCTGAAAGTATCACTGACACACAAGTAACTTCTAGTGAACATTAATGACCCAACTATCAGACTTTTTTTCTCCCCAGCTAGACTCAATTAAAAAGGAACTAGGTGGTATTACTAATGATATTGCAGCAATTGCATCTGATCTGAAACAATTTGCATCTAGATTAACAGAGGCTGAGGAGAGGATTTCTAATCTAGAAGACCAATTTAACAGTCAAGAAGAAATGGTTAATAAACATGATAACAAACTATTGGCTTTAACAGCTAAAATTGAAGATATGGAAGATCGCGCTAGGCGCAATAATATTCATCTAGTGGGTCTCCCTGAGACACCGGCCTATGACGATCTAATTTATTTTACCTCTCAGTTGCTCCCACAAATCCTAGGTTTTCCTAAAGAAAAATTACCTATTTCTATAGAAAGAGCACACAGAGTTGGGGTAAATAGAACTAACCAAGAAGGTGTTAGTCGTGATAGGATGCTTATATTCAAAGTCCTAAATTTCCAGAATAAATTAGAGTTCTTTAAGTATTACCGTAGGAACTTGCCCCTTATGATAGACAATCGTAAAATTCTTCTCTTCCAAGACTTTTCCAATGAAACACAGATAAAAAGGAAGGAGATGTCTCCCTTTTTTCCTCAGTTGATAGATAAAGTATATAAAGTAAAGATGGTATACCCAGCAAAAATTATTGTGGAGAATAATGGTAGAACCAACACACTCAATAATAGTAAAGAAGCCAGAGATTTCCTCACTCAAGATAAATTATAAAAAATAACAACATCTTTATCTCAGAACAATGTTCATGTCTATCTATTCGAATACACAGTGTTTCTGGCTAGACCCTGTTCTACCCAGATTTTTTTATGTTAAGTATATCCCATTTCTTTTTTTTTTTTCTCTCTCCCTCTCTCTCTCCCTCCTAACACTAATTATTAGAGCTGTTCAACTTCGTGCCATATTTTATATATATATATATATATATATATATATATATATATATATATACACACACATACATAAGTACTCTTTTTCTCCCTTATGGAACTCTCCCTTTCTCCCCCTCTCGACTTTCTGCATAATGGTTTTATACTATTACTTCGGTCAGTATGTAACATACCATGACTGCACCACTTAAAAAAATTTCTTGGAATGTCAGGGGGATATCATCCCCTATTAAACGGAAACAAATTATATCTATATTAGGTAAATATTCCCCTGACATTGTTTTTCTGCAAGAAACGTATCTTAAAGAGGTTGAAATACCCAAATTAAAGTCGCGCTGGGTTGGACAGGTTTTTGCTACCCCTTGTATGAGCCGGAAATGTGGAGTGGCCATTTTATTTAATAAAAAATTAGATTTTAAAATTATCAGTACTGAGTATGATATTGATAATAGATTTATTATCATGCAAATCTCGATAAGAGGCTTTTTACTCACTCTATGTAATGTCTACGGCCCTAATCAATTCTCTCGTGGATTCTGGGACACAATTCAAAACAAACTATACTGTCATTGTAGTGACAGATTGATAGTAAGTGGTGATTTCAATATGACAATGTCCCAGAGTAAACGACAAGACATGAAGGCTAGTAAATATTTCAATAAATTCTGCTCTGCACTTAAACTTAATGATATTTGGAGGACCAAATTTCCTGACTCGGTGGAATTTTCTTGCGAGTCCAAAACCCATTGTACACTTTCAAGAATTGATTATATTCTTATTTCAGAACAACTTCTTCAATTATCGGTATATCCCAAAATTCATGATATCGTTATCTCGGACCATGCGATAATTTCACTAGCTATCCACTTAGTTTCTAGTGAGAATTCTTCCAATACCAGTTTCTTTTTTCCTTGCCACCTAAGTAATAATAACAAAGTAATAATAACAAATTAAAGACGCGCTGGGTTGGACAGGTTTTTGCTACCCCTTGTATGAGCCGGAAATGTGGAGTGGCCATTTTATTTAATAAAAAATTAGATTTTAAAATTATCAGTACTGAGTATGATATTGATAATAGATTTATTATCATGCAAATCTCGATAAGAGGCTTTTTACTCACTCTATGTAATGTCTACGGCCCTAATCAATTCTCTCGTGGATTCTGGGACACAATTCAAAACAAACTATACTGTCATTGTAGTGACAGATTGATAGTAAGTGGTGATTTCAATATGACAATGTCCCAGAGTAAACGACAAGACATGAAGGCTAGTAAATATTTCAATAAATTCTGCTCTGCACTTAAACTTAATGATATTTGGAGGACCAAATTTCCTGACTCGGTGGAATTTTCTTGCGAGTCCAAAACCCATTGTACACTTTCAAGAATTGATTATATTCTTATTTCAGAACAACTTCTTCAATTATCGGTATATCCCAAAATTCATGATATCGTTATCTCGGACCATGCGATAATTTCACTAGCTATCCACTTAGTTTCTAGTGAGAATTCTTCCAATACCAGTTTCTTTTTTCCTTGCCACCTAAGTAATAATAACAAATTCATTAATTGGTTAAAAATACAATGGCGGGACTTTTTTCATAATAATATTTCATACTTTAATAAAAGTGAAATATTTTGGGAAACTTTTAAAGCTGTCCTCAGAGGACAAATTAAGTCATATCTATGTCATATTAAAATTAAATCTTTAATAAGCGAAAGACAACTATCCAATCAAGTGAAAAATGCTTTCAATCAATACAAGTTATATCCCTCTAAGGGCAACTGGTTACATTACTCCCAATGTAGAATTAAAAGAGATATATATATTAAGCAGCATTGCCTTGAAGAAGAGACTAAGTTGGATAACCGTTTCAGAGGGCACTATGGTAGTTCAGCCAAATATTTGGCTAGAATTACCAAAAATAGTAAAAGCAGGAATCATATAACGGCTATTAAGGCCAAACAACAGAGATACTTAGATAACAATAATATAAGAAAGGTGTTCTTTGAATACTTTCAAGATTTATACAAAGTACATCCGATAGACATCCACAATAAAGAACGTTTTTGGTCCAAAATTAGGACACCACAAATCTCCCCCTTAGATTTAGTAACCCTGAATTCTCCAATCTCTAAGGAAGAAATCCTGTCAACAATCAAGAATGCCTAATTGAATAAAGCTGCGGGGCCATACGGGATTCCGATGGAACTGTATAAAATCCTTATGGAAGAAATTAGTAATGTATTAGTTTGCTTGTTTAATAATTACTATTCTTCTTCTTCCCCTATATCAAATCTCTTCTCTACAGCCAACATAACTCTTATTCTCAAAAAGGGTAAAGACTCTGAACAAACATCCTCATATAGACCAATATCTGTTCTAAATTCTGATTACAAAATCCTCCTTTCCATTATTGCTAACAGAATGAAGAACTTTTTGGGTAAAATAATCCACATGGATCAAACGGGATTTATGATCGATCGCACTGTAACCTCCAATCTCCGGAAAGCCGAAACACTGTTAGATTTTTTTTGGAATCAAAATTTGACCCCAAAAAATGAGAAACCGAATAAGGATATAGCCATACTATCCATAGACGCCGAGAAGGCATTTGATTCTATATCATGGAATCATTTGCTACATTCTTTAGAATGTTTTGGTATTAAAGGCCAGTGTTTAGATTTTATAGCCAAGATCTACAAAAATCCTTATTCAGCACTCCTGATAAATGGCAACCTTTCTGATAAAATCATGCTTGGGCGAGGCACGCGTCAAGGTTACCCTTTGTCACCCCTATTGTTTAATATCGCAATAGAACCATTAGCTATATGGCTTCGTTCAGAACTAACGGGGATCAGAATGGGTAACATGGAGGTCAAAATTTCACTATATGCTGACGATTTGTTAATTTTTCTTGAGGACTCAACTAAGTCCATTCCAAAAATTCTTCAGATACTATCTATCTTTAGCTCTTTTGCAAGTTATAAAATAAATTTACAAAAAAGTGAACTCTTATGGATATTAAAATATAGCGGAAGTTGCATTGATCACCCATTTAAAAATACAGATAGCATTAAGTATTTGGGCATTATATTACACAGAAATCCTAAGATGTGGTATAATCTAAATTTTAAACCAGTCTTTGAAAAAGCCTTAGCTGATCTGAAGAATTGGTCTTCATTTCCTCTTTCTCTATCGGCTCGTGTCAACCTAGTCAAAACTATCATCTTTCCGAGGATATTATACCTCCTACAAAATCTGCCATTATTCATTTCTAATCAGGATATCCGAAAGTTCTACGCAGCATGCTTACAATTTCTTTGGAAAGGACAAAAGGCTTGCATCGCCATTGCAAAATTATGTCAAGAAAAAAGCCAGGGTGGACTGGCGTGGCCGGATATAAAACTTTATAATTTAACTACTCTAGCTAAAATAGCGATTGGTTGGCTGATTGGCTCCAATAAAGTATCTTCTGTGGAGATGGAGAGTTTGCTTATAACCCCTTTTTCCCTAAAAGCTATATTACATTGTCCTACAAAGAAACTTCCGTCAAATATTAGCAACCTTATTTCTTTTAAAAACATTATTATAGCATGGCAAAAAATTGGTAGTCTATGTAACTTAGATTTTAGATTCTCTCCATTCTTACCAATACAAGGCAACCCAGAGTTTATTCCAGGAATCTATGAACAAACATATTATACCTGGGCCTAAATAGGCCTTAAGTATATGAACCAACTTATCTCTAGCTCAGGACAGATTCTGCCTTATTGTGACTTATTACATTCATTTGAACTACCAAGACATAGTCTATTTGCCTATTTTCAAACACGGCATTATATTAATTCGCTAGATCCTGGTAGTCAGTTGGAATCTCGCTGGTCCGAGATTAATGATTGCATTAAAAAAGCTGCCGCAGGCAAATTTACGATTTCTTTACTATATAATATTATGCTTGCAAAACAGGGCCAAATTTTCTCGCAAAAGCAGGTATATTTTTGGCGTCATTATTTCCCGCAATTTAAAGAAGTTAATATAGTTTATAGCTTTTCGGCATTAGAGAAACTCAATGTATCAATTGCGTGGAAAGAATCTCAGACCAAACTATTACATAATGCTTATCTAACGCCTCTAAAAATGTCTAAATTCTCTTCCTCTACACAACAACACTGTCCAAAATGTCATTTATTAAATGCAGACATTATACATATGTTTTTCTATTGTCCAAAAATAAACCAGTTGTGGCGCAAAGTTAATTACTGGTATAACCGTCAGTTTCAAGATAACTTTAAAATTCATGCCTATCATATAATTTTTCTGATACATTCAAATCTAGTAGTGGCCAAACCAAAAAACATTCGAATACTGAACACAATAATCTTAGTAACCAGAATTTTAATTTTGAAAAAATGGAAAGATACATTTCCACCTAGATTCTCTATTTTTCGTAATATGTTGCTCCAACAACTTGTGTTTGAATCACATAATACTATTTACCAGTTTAAAGATAGGGCTGAACTATTTGTGGAAAACTGGCAACCTATAATCAATCTATATCCACTTTCTACACAAAAGCTAGTCTTGGCGCCCCTCCGTTTCACTGAAATTTACAAGACCCTTTTTAGAGATTAATCTCTTAAATGGTAACTAGAATATAAATGTGGACCTAATGACGGTGGCGGGGGGGATGAGAGAGAGAGAGGTAGTGCAGTGTGTTTTCCTTTTCTCCCCTTTTTTTTTTTTTTTTTTCCTTTTGTTAACTACTTCAACTGTTTGTTAATCTATCAGAAAATTATTCCAACTAATATATGCTATCTGGACATGAGCTACATGACCAAAATTGGTAATCTATGTAGATTTTCATGTTATGGTAAATTTAAGGCTAAAGCTGTATCCCTTAAGTAGGTCATGATAGGAGGTTCATATGATTTTAATTTTGACTCAGGATAGACTCTTTTCAAAACGTAATTTCTCTATTTAGGTCGAGTTCAGTTTGTTACACTTATATATGTTTTGTCACATGATTATTAAGAAAGGAAAAGGGTGGGTAAAGGAGTAAGAAAAAGGAAAACATGATATATTATAATGTTTTGTTGATTCATAACCTACCCTGTGTGGCAGGCTGAAATACTAAGTTTGTCCAGCTGTTATGGTTGTGTATTGTTGGATGTCAAATAAAAGATATTAGAAAAAAAACATCATATGTTTAAAATTGGCCGCATTCAATGAGCATTTCGGACATTTATTAAAATGAAAATTCCCCCATCTATGCCCCTTTTCAGTGGTGACATAAGTCATATAAAGAAGTTTTATGTGAGATTCTCTCCATGTAGCGGAGAGAGTTGTTCGACTAACTTCCGATATGGATGTTTGAATATATTCTACCTCAGTCCGATCCAAAGCTAACCTAGGCGCCCATTTAGATTCAATTCTTGCTATATTACTTATACCTTTTTCTGAGTTCAACATTTGATAACAATGGGTGATTGATATCCGCCCCCTTTTAGCCAATGTCAACCAGTTCTCTAAAGGTCCCAGTGACCAGTTCCAGCCTGAGTCATTTATTAGCTTCCAAGTATAATGTCTTGCCTGTAAGTAGGCATAAAAAACATTTTGGGAAAGATCAAACTCCCTTCTCAGATCAGCAAATGTTTTAATGTGTCTTCCAGTTTTGTCTAATAATTGTATCACTTTTTCCAATCCCGCCTCTTGCCATCTTTGAAGGTGTAATGATTGTAGACCTACTTCAAAATGAGGGTTCCCTTTTAGGGGTAAATACTTAGAGATTTTCTTATCTATTTTTAATATATTACATATCTTTGACCATGCCTTAATTGGAATAAAGATAGATTTAAAATTCTTTATTTCCTTTGGTATTTCTCCCAGTTCAGTATGTATTAATGCTGTGGAAAGATAAGGAAAAGTTATATTCTTTTCTAGGTCATTATCTGTTACATATTCTTTTAGGCAGATCCAGTCTACTACTATTCGAGCCAAACCCGCCAAATTACATAAGTGGAGATCTGGTAAAGCATAGCCACCAAATTTTTAGGGTAGGCAAAGTTTTTCTAAAGCAATTCTGGGTGTTTTACCTTGCCAAATAAAATTTCTAAGAGCCATATTTAAGATCTTAATATCTTTTTCCTTCAAAAGAGCTGGAATATTTTGAGAAATATATAAAAATTTTAGGAGTAATATCATTTTATACAAGGCGATACGACCTGAAAGTGAAATAGAAAGATTCTGCCAGTTTTTCATTGTGTCTACGATTATTTTCAAAATCGGTGCTATGTTAAGACTATACCATTTCTCTGACATTAAAGAGATTGAAATACCCAAATATCTAAATGAGTCTTCAACAATTTTAAAAGGTATATTTTTTTCAGATTGATCGGAACGTTTTAACCAGAGTAATTCGGATTTAGATGTATTTATCTTGTAGCCTGAAAACGAGCTAAACTGGTTTATTATTGACAACATCTTAGATATGTTTATCTGAGTCTTTCTCATGTATATTAAGATGTCGTCAGCATACAATGCTATCTTAAGTTCTCTCTTTCCTATTTTAATTACTTTGATATCATGTCTGATTAGTATCGCGAGGGGTTCTATTGCAATATCTTGTAGCTTGTACCTCTAGCTAAGCATATATCTGATGATTGTCTGCCATTCACTAATATCCTTGTAAAAGCTTTATTATAAAGATTTTCAATAAATTTAGAAAATTGACCTTTAAACCCAAATTGAGCTAGCGTATGGAGAAGATGATCATGGTGAACTGAATCGAATGCTTTTTCAGCATCGATTGTAATAACTGCCTTATCATTGTTGTTTTGTCCTCCTTCTTGACCCTTATTTGATTCCAATGTAAAATAATCAATAGTAAGAAACAGCTCTCGGATCTTAGCTGAGTGAGGAATTTCTATTTATTAAGAATCCAGCTTGATCCTTATGTATTATAGTTGGAAGAAGAGTTTGCAGTCTTTGGGCCAGGATGGAGGTCATCAATTTATAGTCTGTATTTAACAGAGCTATTGGTCTATAAGATTCTTTCTGGGTTAGATCTTTTCCAGGCTTTGGAATAAGAGTTGTATAGGAGGCCACAAAGCTAGCGGAGGGTAAGCTACCCTCGATATACATATCGTTAAATAGTCTTGTTAAATATGGAACAATAAACGGTGATATTATTTTATAAAATTCGCTAGGCAAGGCATCAGGGCCTGGCACCTTATTGGTGGGCATATCCTCAATACTCTTTTTTACCTCTACCTCAGTAATAGGAAGATTCAACATTTCATTTGATTCTTCTGTTATGTTTGGGCAGGAGATCTTTCTCCAAAAATGTACACGTTCCTTATTATTTGATAATCTTGCAAAGTAGAGATCGTTATAATAATCCGCCATTATGTTTAAAACCTCTTCTGACTTTGTAAATAATTTATCCCCTTTCCTGATAGACTCAATTGAGGCTAGTCCTTTGTCTTGTTTAACTAGGTTAGCAAGACGTTTGCCTGCTTTATTTCCATATTTAAATAGATGTGCTTGTAATTTTAGCTCTCTTTGTGTGGATTTATGTATAAGGAAAGTGTCTCTTTCCTTTTTAGCTTGCGTGTATCTATTCCAAGTTTCAGGGGTTGTATTCAATATATAATTATTATAGGCATTTGATATTATTTTCAAAATATCTTCCTCCTTTTTATAGTTTTTCGTTCTATTAATATTATATGCTAAAATCTCCCCTCTCATAACTGCTTTTGCAGCTTCCCAGAAAATCATTGGACGATTAACATATTCGCTATTTAGTTGGGCATATTCTTCAAATTTCAGACTTAGCATTGTTTTAAATTCTGGATCTGTAGCAAGATACTGAGGAAAGTAAAATTGTGAGTTTTTATTTTTAAGATCATGTGGGTGTATTTCAAAAGTTATCGGCGCATGATCCTATATTGTAACAGGAAGGATATTGGATTCTATATTTAAATTTAAAAATTTCTCATCTACTAAAAATAAATCAATTCTCGAAAGAGTCTTATGGGCCTTCGAGAGGCACGTGTAACTTTTAGTATCTGGATAATATAACCTCCATATATCCTTGACTTTTAAATTAGAGAATATTTTAGTAAAAATTTTTGTTTCTAAATTGTCTTTCTTTGTTCTTAGAATTAGGGCATATTGCCTTAATCTGTCTAGTGCATATTGTGGCGTCATATTAAAATCTCCGATTATTAACAATCCCTCTTTATTAGAAAGTATTTTAGTTTGCAGATTATCCCAAAAATCATAGTCAATGATATTCAGTGCGTATATATTGCAAAGTGTATATGTGCTCTTAGCAATCTTAACCCTCACCAATAGAAATCTCCCACCTGGATCTATTTCAAGGACTGTGGATACTGCCTTTACTTTTTTCCCAAGTAAAACTGCTACTCCCCCTTTTCTACCCAGAGCCGGAGAGGCAATGACTTCCTGAACCCAGGATTTTTTAAGTTTGATTACTTCGTCTACTTTCATGTGGGTTTCCTGGAGGAAGGCAACATCTATATTTATCTTTTTTAGGTAAGATATGATTGTCTTTCTTTTAATAGGAGATGTTAACCCTCCTATGTTCCAGGAAACCATTTTACAACCAGTATCTGTATCCATTATTAAAAATAAGAAAAGAAGAAGATGAGAAAAAAAAAAAAAAAGACGGAAACCCTACCCCCCCCATTCCAATTCGCTTATATCAAGAAACCTTTCTGGTATACCATCCCGATTGCCCCTTCGCATCCCTGCTGTCCCGGAAACCGGACCTTTCCCGGCCAGGGCACTATCCCTATATATGGACTGACCATACATTAAAAACCAAAAAAAATAAGAAGCCTTCATTAGAATTGACATTTTTAATAATTCCTATTTTTTTTTTCCTTCCCCTTCTTTCCATTTTTACTTTTTCCCCAGTTAGATTAACCCCTTTCCTTAACTTAGGGGTATTATCTGCGCTATATATTTTTCAGCATTTCTAGATGTTTCAAAGAATTGAGTCTTATTATCAATTGTTATGTTCAGTTTAGCTGGGTATATTAAGGTGGCTTGGTACCCTTGGTTTATCAATCTGGTGCAAATTGAAGATAATTCTCTTCTCTTGGCTGATGTCTCAGCCGAGAAGTCCTGAAAAAGCAATATTTTAGAGTTTCCTAAGAAAATGGGTTCATTTTTTCTAAAATGTTATAATAAAGTAAGTTTGTCTTGGTAATTCTATATTTTGGCAATGATTGGTCTTGGCCTGTCTTTCCCCTTTTGCAAATTTCACCATCCTAATCTGTCTACTCTTTCAATTACAATTCTTGACTGTGTTTGTGGTATTTGTAGTAAGCGTGGAATTGTTACTGTTAGTAATTTATTTAAGTCTTCATATTGCTTATCCTCAGGTACTCCTATTAATCGGATATTATTTCTTCTTGCACGATTTTCTAAGTCTTCTAACTTCAGCTCAGTTTTCATTATTTTAGAGTTTATGTCAGCTAGTTTAATATTATGATTCTCTATAGTAGCTTCTAAATCAGATATTCTTTGCTCTGCTTCAGTGATCCTATTGGCAAATTGACGTATTTCAGTTGTTAAGGAATTCATGTCATGTTTGATCTCATTTCTCAATTCTTCAAACTTGGGGGATAAAGCTTCAGTTATTCTTAAAACTAATGCTTGTATGTCAATTGGTTCATTTATCTGTGACCCATTACTACTCGTATGTATCTCTGATAATGTTTCTTGCGTATTCTTGTTTTTTTTCTCTCTCTGCATTGCTGCCATGACCGAAGGGGAGGTTCTGATTTGTGCAGTGAAATATTTGTCCATATATCCGTGTGTTAAGTGCTAGGATTTGGAGTGCGTGATGTGAGAGAAGGTCCTGGTGGACAATGTGAGGGGGGGAAGGCGGGAAAAATTAAGTCCCCTTAAGTGCAATTAAGAGTGAAGGGGGGGAAAAAAGGTGGGGATCAAGAGGGAGTCATAATTTGTGACCTGATAGTGAAAGAGAAAAAAGAAAAAAAAAAGGTGCTTATTAGTGGTGAAAAAAAAATAGTGATAAAAGTGTAAAGGGTCTGTTTAGTGATGACAGATACTTATACCTCAGTCATAGAAGTTTGGCAAATTTAGAGGGTACTATTCCCTTATGAAATAAGTATCTACAATCAACTCAATATATTAGGTACTTGTAGAGTTTCAAACAGTCACTATATTCGTAATCTATTATCTAGAATCAACAATCAATAATTATTTACTTAGCAGCTCTTAACACATTAGCCTTCTATCCCCACGGGGGATTTTAAGTTTTACAGGAGAATTATAATTCATTAACACTCACTTAAATCAATAAAACTTATGAGATAATTTTACTTACGCCTAGATTCTGAGTTTTGTCGGTAAAGATCTGCGGGGCTAACAAGCCTTTTTTTTCCAGCGCTCCCTTAAGCCAACGCTTGTATTACAAGTTTTCTGAATGGCTGCGTTAGCCTCAGAAAAGTGAGCGTTGAGCAAATTTAACTCCACTTCTACCTGTAATACCAGCGTTGCTTAAGTCAGTGGTAAGCTGGCTAAACCGTGCTCATGCACGATTTCCCCATAGGAAAAAATGTGGCTGAGTTGGCTGGAAAAATAACTAACACCTGCAAAAAAGCAGCGTCCAGCTTCTAATGCAGCCCCATTGTTTCCTATGGGGTAATAAAAGTTATGTCTGCACCTAACACCCTAACATGAACCCAGAGTCTAAACACCCCTAATCTTACACTTATTAACCCCTAATCTGCCGCCCCCACTATCGCCGACACCTACATTATATTATTAACCCCTAATCTGCCGCTCCGGACACCGCCACCACCTACATTATCCATATGAACCCCTAATCTACTGCCCCCAACATTGCCGAACCCTACATTATATTTATTAACCCCTATTCTGCAGCCCCCAACATCGCCGCCACTTAACTACACTTATTAACCCCTAATCTGCCAACCGGACATCGCCGCCACTATAATAAATGTATTAACCCCTAAACCGCTGCACTCCCGCCTCGCAAACACTATAGTAAATTTTATTAACCCCTAATCTGCCCCACCCAACGTCGCCGCCACCTTCCTACAATTATTAACCCCTAATCTCCCGTACCCAACGTCGCCGCTACTATAATAAAGTTATTAACCCCTAAACCTAAGTCTAACCCTAACCCTAACACCCCCTAAGTTAAATATAATTTAAATACATCTACATAAAATTACTATAATTAAATAAATTAATCCTATTTAAAACTAAAAATAAATATAAATCCTAAAATAGCTACAATGTAATTATTAAATTATATTGTAGCTATCTTATGGTTTATTTTATAGGTAAGTATTTAGTTTTAAATAGGATTAATTTATTTAATTATAGTAATTTTATTTAGATGTATTTAAATTATATTTAACTTAGGGGGGTGTTAGGGTTAGGGTTCGATTTAGGATTAGGGGTTAATAACTTTATTATAGTAGTGGTGACGTTGGGGGCGGGAAATTAGGGGTTAATAATTGTAGGTAGGTGGCGGCGATGAAGGGGACAGCAGATTAGGGGTTAATACAATTTATTATAGTGTTTGCGAGGCGGGAGTGCGGCGGTTTAGGGGTTAATACATTTATTATAGTGGCGGCGATGTCCGGTCGGCAGATTAGGGGTTAATAAGTGAAGGTAGGTGGAGGCGACGTTGGGGGGGCAGATTAGGGGTTAATAACTATAACGTAGGTGTCGGCGATGTTAGGGGCAGCAGATTAGTGGTTCATAGGTATAATGTAGGTGGCGGCGGTGTCCGGTCGGCAGATTAGGGGTTAAACAATTTTATTATAGTGTTTGCGATGTGGGGGGGGGGGCTATTAGGGTTAGGGTTAATAGTTTAGGGGTTCATAGGTAGTTTATGGGTGGTAGTGTACTTTGTAGCACTGTAGTTAAGAGCTTTATGTTCCGGCGTTAGCCCATAAAACTCTTAACTACTGACTTTTAAATGCGGTAGGAGTCTTGGAGGTAGAGGCTCTACCGCTCACTTTCTCCAAGACTTGTAATACCAGCGTTAGCCAAATCCCATTAAAAAGATAGGATACGCAATTGACGTAAGGGGATTTGCGGTATGGAAAAGTTGCGGGAGAAAATTGAGCCACCTCTACCTGCCAAACTTGTAATACCAGCGTTAGATAAAAAGCAGGGTTGGGACCTCTAAAATGCTGCTTTTTAAGGCTAACACAAAACTCGTAATCTCGCCATTAGTCTTCTAAGCAATGGACAATCCTCAATCAGAAATAATTTTATAAGATTCAGATTATACCATTTATACAAAGGGAATTGCTTTTGTCCCTTTTATATAACAGCACAGAAAAAATATCTATACAATTCCTTAATCAAAGAATATATGCATGATAATTAGTACACAATTCCTAGCCTACCACAAATTATAATTGTTTTCTCATAACTCACAAACAGGCACTGATGTTGTCTGTTAACTTTATATAATATTTTTTATGGCCTTTTAACTAGCCTCTGCTCAGGTAATCCTGTGTTTGGAATTAACCAAGCTATAAGGTCTTTAAATAAACTATTATTACCCTTAGTTTGAGATTCAGTACTATATGTTACATTTTTCTAACAGACAAAACTTTTCAATCATATCTTCATCAAGTATCTGTAATTAATGCAGGACAGCATTAACTATAAATAGACCAGTTCTTACAGTGGCTTTTGATCCCACAATTATTACAACCGTCCAAATTCAATTTTTATTCTTGTGTTTTAGGGAAACTTCAGCCCCCCAAAAAAGAAGGGTAATTAAAGACCCCCTTTTATAGATTTCTCAGGCGCACTCCAAAATTAATTTAGCCCCAATTTCTCTAAACTATTCTTAGTTTATAGGTGGTTACTACGGAGGTAAACCACCTTTTTTTGAGTGCTTTTTCTGCCTTTAAATTATTTAGCACCATTCACTGGAGTATACTTGATAGTTCCTCTTGAATGAGAGCATCTATCATATCTGTCCACTAATTAAAGACCCAGGCCATCCCAATTGTAAAGAGTCAGTTAGGGCCCTTTAATTTACAAAAGTACCTGTCCCAGTTCCTGGGGCCTCTCGTACCCGGACAACCAGCACTGTCGAGGGGTGACCCTCAGCTCGATTCCAGAGCTCCCCCACGCAGCACCGGTGGGGGGGAGCAAGGCCAGAACCAAACCTCTTCCAATATAGGCAGAACACCGCACGCTCAGAACGGAGGAAGCGCCCACCACCGGGCGATCTGTGACGTCACCCGCTCGGCTCCGATGAGCCTCTCACTCGGATCCTCCACCCAGAGTGGAAGAGACCGCCCGTCCCCAGCCACTCACGTGACCCAAACAACAAGGGCGAACCCAGCAAGATCCTCGGCCACAACCAGGGAGCGGCACCAACCAGCCAAAACAGGCCCCGTCCAGCCGACCGCCGCAACAGGAAAGACTCACAGGTGAGGGAGAGCCCGGTCTCTCTTGTCCCCTTGCTTCAGTGTTTGCCCAGGCACCTTACAGCTCGCAGCGCTGTTCTTCTCCCCCTCACGCAGCACCGGTGGGAGGGGGAGATAAGGTTGCGGCGTTGGTAATTCTATTAATAATAGGGCAATTGCAGGAAGATTTTCTTTGCTCCAGGTCTCGTATCACTTGTGCAATGGAGAGAGAGCAACAGTTTTAAATGCTATAAGCACTGAGGCTTCTCAAGTATTTTACGTAGGACCAAAAAACAAATTTAGTCAGTCCGTTTATTTGCTGCTTTCTGCAGCTCAGTGCGTTGGAGTGGCACTGTTAGAGTGCTGGGAGTAAGTCATTATTGCAGGGAGCCAGAGAACAAGCGTTTGCACGTCCTTACGCTTGTGCTCCTCCCACCAGCTTCCTCCTCTCCACCCAGGACATGCAATTTTAAACAACTTTCCAATTTCCTTTTAACATCAAATTTGATTTGTTCTCTTGGTATTCTTTGTTGAAAGCTAAACCTAGGTAGACTCATAACTGATTTCTTAGCTATTGGGGGCCGCCTCTTATCTCATGCCATATAAATACCACTGTGCTCACTCCCATTGAGTTATTTATGAGTCATCACTGATTGGCTAAAAGAACTGAGATAAGGGGCAGGTTTCATAGGCTTAGATACAAGGTAATTACAGAGGTGAAAGTGTATTCATATGACAGTGTTGGTTATGCACAACTGGTGAATGGGTAATAGAGGGATTATGTATCTTTTTATATAATGACAATTTTCAAGTAGACTATCCCTTTAATAATATAAAGCTCTCATTTCTACTTGCACAGAATTCCTTACTGCGTTTGCTCTCAGCTAAAGAAAGGGATCAAGCACGCTCCACCTTCCAGTCTCTTGACCAAGACAATGATCAACTGATTAGTGGCAGTGAGTGCAGGAGAGCCCAGCATGGCTGGTTCCGAAAGCAGTCTAAAGAGACCGTCTCATGTAATGTCAGGTGAGTAGCAGTCTAAAGAGACCGTCTCATGTAATGTCAGGTGAGTAGCAGTCTAAAGAGACCGTCTCATGTAATGTCAGGTGAGTAGCAGTCTAAAGAGACCGTCTCATGTAATGTCACGTGAGTAGCGCATTGTGTGCCACAACTCACAAAACCCTTGTAGCAAAACAAGACTCAAAAATAAGATTTGAAAGAGACACGAAACACAATATTTATGATTCAGATAGAGAATACCATTAAAAAAGTTTCCAATTTACTTCCAGTATCAGATTTTCTTTGTTCTCTTGTTATTCTTTGTAGAAGAGATTCCTAGGTAGGTAGAGTGCACATGTTGGAAGCTCTACATGACAGGAAATAGTGCTGCCCTCTAGTGTCTAGCATTGTTGCAAAACTGCTGCCATATAGTGCTATATACATGTACACACTCTAGAGCTTGCATCCCTGCTCTTCAACAAAGGGTAACAAGAAAACAAGAAAAATGTAATAATATAAGTAGATTGGAAAGTTGTTTAAAATGAAATATTCTATCTGAATCATGAAAGAAAATGTTTAGGTTTTATGTCCCTTTAACTGTTTTGTATCACTTTAACTATAGCTAAATAAGGACAAACATATTGTTCTTTTCTGCGCGATTTGCAGACTTAGGGGCCGATTTATCAAATGTCTATCCAACATGATCTAATCAGTGGATTATGTCTGAAAGACATCGCAGAATGCGAACAGTATACGCTCTCCGCATTCAGCATTGCACAAGCAGTTCTGGTGAACTGCTGGTGCAATGCCGCCCCCTGCTGATTCGCGGCCAATCTGCTGCTAGCAGGGGGTGTCAATCAACCCGATCATATCTGATTGCTGTCTGCCGCCTCAGAGCACGCGGACAGGTTATGGAGCACCGGTCTTTAGAATTTGTGTTTCTGGCGAGCTTGATAGATAGGCCCCTTAATATGGAGAGACTATTTCAGGCTGTACTTGTCCTTTTTACAGCAAATTTCAAAAACTAAAATCTGTTTTGTTCCTCTCTTGTTACAAAGTATTAGCCATGTGGGGCCGATGTCAGAGAGCAGTCCTGCCAGCAGCGCCAGTGGAAAAAGCCAAGGAAAGACCCAGCTGACCACAGAACCAGAAGAGGGCAGGTACGTGTGTAGGAGAGGCCATGCACCATCCTGGGTGCTTATTGGGTATTGTGCAAGGGAGTCAGATGAGTACAAATGGAGTGAATATGAAAATAAAACAATGTTTTGCTTTATTTAGTGGGTTTATCTCACATGCACTGGAGCACAATCTGAGATCAGTAACTTGTGTGTGTACCTGGTGCTGATCAAGAGCCTGAGATTAGATACTTGTGTGTGTACCTGGTGCAGATCATGTGCCTGAGATCAGATACTTGTGTGTGTACCTGGTGCAGATAACGTGCCTGAGATCAGATACTTGTGTGTGTACCTGGTGCAGATAACGTGCCTGAGATCAGATACTTGTGTGTGTACCTGGTGCAGATCACGTGCCTGAGATCAGATACTTGTGTGTGTACCTGGTGCTGATCATGTGCCTGAGATCAGATACTTGTGTGTGTACCTGGTGCAGATCATGTGCCTGAGATCAGATACTTGTGTGTGTACCTGGTGCAGATCACGTGCCTGAGATCAGATACTTGTGTGTGTACCTGGTGCTGATCATGTGCCTGAGATCAGATACTTGTGTGTGTACCTGGTGCAGATCACGTGCCTGAGATCAGATACTTGTGTGTGTACCTGGTGCAGATCACGTGCCTGAGATCAGATACTTGTGTGTGTACCTGGTGCAGATCACGTGCCTGAGATCAGATACTTGTGTGTGTACCTGGTGCAGATCACGTGCCTGAGATCAGATACTTGTGTGTGTACCTGGTGCTGATCACGTGCCTAAGATCAGATACTTGTGTGTGTACCTGGTGCCGACTATGTGCCTGAGATCAGATACTTGTGTGTGTACCTGGTGCCGACTATGTGCCTGAGATCAGATACTTGTGTGTGTACCTGGTGCCGACTATGTGCCTGAGATCAGATACTTGTGTGTGTACCTGGTGCTGATCACGTGCCTGAGATCAGATACTTGTGTGTGTACCTGGTGCCGACTATGTGCCTGAGATCAGATACTTGTGTGTGTACCTGGTGCCGACTATGAGCACGATCCGATATAGATCGTAGTTTGCGGTGCAAGTGAGGGAACCCCCTCCGCCCGTAGTTTCAGCTCGCAATTCGAGCTATCCAATATACCCCGCCGGCAATTGCTAAAGTGCCGTAAGTCGGATAAACCAGCGATGTCCAGAAATCTGTGTAAGTACAAATTTCTGGAGTCGCCAGTGACTTACGGCACTTTAGAAACTGCCGGCGCCTACAAAACCTGACTAAGTTATTAACTCTCCCGTTACTGTCTAACACGCCTCCCAAACATAGCCCGAAATGTATACCCCTCTATCTGCTATCCCCCCTCACTCTCCTAATAATAAAAAATGTATTAACCCCTAAACCGCCGCTCCCGGACCCCACCGCACCTAATAAAGTTATTAACCCCTAAACCGCCGCTCACGGACCCCGCCGCCACCTACATTACCTACCCCCTAATGTGAGCCCCTTACACCACCGCCACCTACATTAACTACCCCCTAATGTGAGCCACTTACACCGCCACCACCTACATTAACTACTCCCTAATGTGAGCTCCTACCCTGCTGCCAGCTATATTAAAATTATTAACCCCTAATCTAATCCCACTATACCGCCGCCACCTATATTAAATTATTAACCCCTAATCTAATCTCCCTATACCGCCGCCACCTATATTAAATTATTAACCCCTAATCTAATCCCCCTATACCGCCGCCACCTATATTAAATTAATTAACCCCTAAAATACTAAACTATCCCTACCACTAAACCTAAGTCTAACCCTACAAATAGCCCTGAAAAGGGCCCTTTGCGTGGCATTACCCCAAAGTAAACAGCTCTATTGCCAGCCCTTAAAATGGCTTTTTGCGGGGCTTTGCCCCAAAGTAATCAGCTCTTTTACCAGCCCTTAAAAGGGCTTTTGGCGGGGCATTGTCACAAAGTAATCAGCTCTTTAGCCTACAATCTAAATCCCCCTATACCGCCGCCACCTATATTAACTATATTACCCCCTAATCTAATCCCCCTACACCGCCGCCACCTATATTAACTATATTACCCCCTAATCTAATCCCCCTACACCGCCGCCACCTGTATTAACTATGTTAACCCTAATTATATTAGGGTTAATATAGTTAATATACGCCTAGATTTAGAGTTCTGCGTTAGTCGTCAAAACCAGTGTTAGGGGCTCCAAACGCTGGTTTTGGGCTACCGCTGGTATTTATAGTCAGTCAGGAAAGGGTCTAGCGCTCACTTTGCAGCCACAACTTTTCCATACCACAGATCCCCCTATGCCATTTGCGTATCCTATCTTTTCAATGGGATCTTTCTAACGCTGGTATTTAGAGTCTTGGCTGAAGTGAGCGTTAGAAACGACAAAACTCCAGCCGCAGAGAAAAGCCAGGAGTTAAGAGCTTTCTGGGCTAACGCCGGTTCATAAAGCTCTTAACTACTGTGCTCTAAAGTACACTAACACCCATAAACTACCTATGTACCCCTAAACCGAGGTCCCCCCACATTGCCGCCACTCTAATACATTTTTTTAACCCCTAATCTGCCGCCCCCAACGTCACCGCCACATACCTACAATTATTAACCCATAATCTGCTGACCGGACCTCACCGCTACTATAATAAAGTTATTAACCCCTAATCCGCCTCACTCCCGCCTCAATAACCCTATAATAAATAGTATTAACCCCTAATCTGCCCTCCCTAACATCACCGACACCTAACTTCAAGTATCAACCCCTAATCTGACGACCGGACCTCACCGCTACTCTAATAAATTTATTAACCCCTAAAGCTAAGTGTAACCCTAACACTAACACCACCCTAAGTTAAATATAATTTTTATCTAACGAAATAAATTATTTCTTATTAAATTATTCCTATTTAAAGCTAAATACTTACCTGTAAAATAAACCCTAATATAGCTACAATATAAATTATAATTATATTGTAGCTATTTTAGGATTAATATTTATTTTACAGGCAACTTTGTATTTATTTTAACCAGGTACAATAGCTATTAAATAGTTAATAACTATTTAATAGCTACCTAGTTAAAATAATTACAAAATTACCTGTAAAATAAATCCTAACCTAAGTTACAATTAAACCTAAAACTACACTATCAATAAATTAATTACCTACAATTATCTACAATTAAACCTAACACTACACTATCAATAAATTAATTACATACAAATACCTACAAATAAATACAATTAAATAAACTAACTAAAGTACAAAAAAATAAAAATATTACAACAATTTTAAGCTAATTACACCTATGCCCCAAAGAATTCTGCTCTTTTGCCTGTAAAAAAAAACATACAATACCCCCCCAACATTACAACCCACCACCCACATACCCCTAATCTAACCCAAATCCCCCTTAAATAAACCTAACACTAAGCCCCTGAAGATCTCCCTACCTTGTCTTCACCACGCCAGGTATCACCGATCCATCCAGAAGAGGGTCCGAAGTCTTCATCCAAGCCCAAGCGGGGGCTGAAGAGGTCCATCATCCGGCTGAAGTCTTGATCCAAGCGGGGGCTGAAGAGGTCCATCATCCGGCTGAAGTCTTCTATCAAGCGGCATCTTCAATCTTCTTTCTTCCGGCTCCATCTTCATCCCGCCGAAGCGGAACATCCATCCTGGCCGACGACTTCCCGACGAATGACGGTTCCTTTAAGGGACGTCATCCAAGATGGCGTCCCTCAAATTCCGATTGGCTGATAGGATTCTATCAGCCAATCAGAATTAAGGTAGGAAAATTCTGATTGGCTGATGGAATCAGCCAATCAGATTCAAGTTAAATCCGATTGGCTGATCCGATCAGTCAATCAGATTGAGCTCGCATTCTATTGGCTGATTGGCCAGGATGGATGTTCCGCGTCAGCAGGATGAAGATGGAGCCGGAAGAAAGAAGATTGAAGATGCCGCTTGATAGAAGACTTCAGCCGGATGATGGACCTCTTCAGCCCCCGCTTGGATCAAGACTTCAGCCGGATGATGGACCTCTTCAGCCCCCGCTTTGCTTGGATGAAGACTTCGGACCCTCTTCTGGACGGATCGTTGATACCCGGCGTGGTGAAGACAAGGTAGGGAGATCTTCAGGGGCTTAGTGTTTATTTAAGGGGGGTTTGGGTTAGATTAGGAGTATGTGGGTGGTGGGTTGTAATGTTGGGGGGGGATTGTATGTTTTTTTTTTACAGGCAAAAGAGCAGAATTCTTTGGGGCCTGCCCCGCAAAAGGCCCTTTTAAGGGCTGGTAAGGTAAAAGAGCTTTTAAATTTTTATTTTAGAATAGGGTAGGGCATTTTTTTATTTTGGTGGGCTTTGTTATTTTATTAGGGGGCTTAGAGTAGGTGTAATTAGCTTAAAATTGTTGTAATATTTTTATAATGTTTGTAAATATTTTTTTATTTTTTGTAACTTAGTTCTTTTTTTATTTTTTGTACTTTAGTTAGTTTATTTAATTGTATTTATTTGTAGGTATTTGCATGTAATTAATTTATTGATAGTGTAGTGTTAGGTTTAATTGTAACTTAGGTTAGGATTTATTTTACAGGTAATTTTGTAATTATTTGAACTAGGTAGCTATTAAATAGTTATTAACTATTTAATAGCTATTGTACCTGGTTAAAATAAATACAAAGTTGCCTGTAAAATAAATATTAATCCTAAAATAGCTACAATATAATTTATTTAATAAGAGTTAATTAATTTCGTTAGATGTAAATTATATTTAACTTAGGGGGGTGTTAGTGTTAGGGTTAGACTTAGCTTTAGGGGTTAATAAATTTATTAGAGTAGCGGTGAGGTCTGGTCGGCAGATTAGGGGTTAATACTTGAAGTTAGGTGTCGGTGATGTTAGGGAGGGCAGATTAGGGGTTAATTCTATTTATTATAGGGTTATTGAGGCGGGAGTGAGGCAGATTAGGGGTTAATAACTTTATTATAGTAGCAGTGAGGTCCAGTCGGCAGATTAGGGGTTAATAATTGTAGGTAGGTGGCGGCGACATTGGGGGTGGCAGATTAGGGGTTAATAAATATAATATAGGGGTTGGCGGTGTTAGGGGCAGCAGATTAGGGGTACATAGGGATTACGTAGGTTGCGGCGGTGTCCGGAGCGGCAGATTAGGGGTTAATAATAATATGCAGGGGTCAACGATAGCGGGGGCGGCAGATTAGGGGTTAATAAGTGTAAGGTTAGGGGTGTTTAGACTAGGGGTACATGTTAGGGTGTTAGGTGCAGACTTAGGAAGTGTTTCCCCATAGGAAACAATGGGGCAGCGTTAGGAGCTGAACGCTGCTTTATTGCAGGTGTTAGATTTTTTTTCAGCTCAAAAGGCCCCATTGTTTCCTATGGGGGAATCGTGCACGAGCACGTTTTTGAAACTGGCTGCGTCAGTAAGCACCGCTGGTATTGAGAGTTGCATTGGCGGTAAATTATGCTCTACGCTCCCTTTTTGGAGCCTAACGCAGCCCTTCTGTGAACTCTAAATACCAGCGGTATTTAAAAGGTGCAGGGGAAAAAAAGCATGCGTAGCTAACGCACTCCTTTGGCCGCAGAACTCTAAATCTAGGTGATAGTTATTATATTATATATATTAAGTATAATAACCCTATCTAACTCTAACACCCCTAACTAAATTCTTATTAAAATAAATCTAATTAATATTAATATTATTAATTAAAATATTCCTATTTAAATCTAAATACTTACCTATAAAATAAACCCTATCGCCTAGATTTAGAGTTCTGCGGCCAAAGGGGTGCGTTAGCTACGCTGGCTTTTTTCTGGCCACACCTTTTAAATACCGCTGGTATTTAGAGTTCACAGAATGGCTGCGTTAGGCTCCAAAAAAGGAGCGTATAGCATATTTACCGCAACTTCAACTCTCGATACCAGCGGTGCTTACGGACGCGGCCAGCTTCAAAAACGTGCTCGTGCACGATTCCCCCATAGAAAACAATGGGGCTGTTTGAGCTGAAAAAAAAACCTAACACCTGCAAAAAAGCCGCGATCAGCTCCTAACGCAGCTCCATTGTTTTCTATGGGGAAACACTTCCTACGTCTGCACCTAACACCCTAACATGTACCCCGAGTCTACACACCCCTAACCTTACACTTATTTACCCCTAATCTGCTGCTTCCGCTATCGCTGACACCTGCATATTTTTTTAACCCCTAATCTGCCGCTCCGTAAACCGCCGCTACTTACATTATCCCTATGTACCCCTAATCTGCTGCCCCTAACACCGCCGACCCCTATATTATATTTATTAACCCCTAATCTGCCCCCCTCAACGTTGCCTCCACCTGCCTACACTTATTAACGCCTAATCTGCCGAGCGGACTGCACCACTACTATAATAAAGTTATTAACCCCTAATTCGCCTCACTTCCGCCTCAATAACCCTATAATAAATAGTATTAACCCCTAATCTGCCCTCCCTAACATCGCCGACACCTAACTTCAATTATTAACCCCTAATCTGCCGACCGATTCTCGCCGCTACTGTAATAAATGGATTAACCCCTAAAGCTAAGTCTAACCCTAACACTAACACCCCCCTAAGTTAAATATAATTTAAATCTAACTAAATAAATTAACTCTTATTAAATAAATTATTCCTATTTAAAGCTAAATACTTACCTGTAAAATAAACCCTAATATAGCTACAATATAAATAATAATTATATTATAGCTATTTTAGGATTTATATTTATTTTACAGGTAACTTTGTATTTATTTTAACCAGGTACAATAGCTATTAAATAGTTAAGAACTATTTAATAGCTAAAATAGTTAAAATAATTACAAAATTACCTGTAAAATAAATCCTAACCTAAGTTACAATTAAACCTAACACTACACTATCAATAAATTAATTAAATAAACTACCTACAATTATCTACAATTAAACCTAACACTACACTATCAATAAATGAATTAAATACAATATCTACAAATAAATACAATGAAATAAACTAACTAAAGTACAAAAAATAAAAAAGAAATAAGTTACAAAAATAAAAAAATATTTACAAACATTAGAAAAATATTACAACAATTTTAAACTAATTACACCTACTCTAAGCCCCCTAATAAAATAACAAAGACCCCCAAAATAAAAAAATGCCCCACCCTATTCTAAATTAAAAAAGTTCAAAGCTCTTTTACCTTACCAGCCCTGAACAGGGCCCTTTGCGGGGCATGCCCCAAAGAATTCAGCTCTTTTGCCTGTAAAAAAAACACATACAATACCCCCCCCAACATTACAACCCACCACCCACATACCCCTAATCTAACCCAAACCCCCCTTAAATAAACCTAACACTAAGCCCCTGAAGATCTTCCTACCTTATCTTCACTATACCAGGTTCACCGATCCGTCCTCGGAAGTCTTGATCCAAAGCCTCGGAAGTGTTGATCCAAGCCCAAGCGGGGGGCTAAAGAGTGACGTCCATCCTCGGGCTGAAGTCTGGATCCAAGCGGCGGCTGAAGAACTCCATCATCAGGCTGAAGTCGGAAGTCCATCATCGGGATGAAGTCTTCTATCAAGCCGCATCTTCAATCTTCTTTCTTCTGGAGCGGAGCGGAGCCATCTTCTTTCCAACTGACGCGGATCCAACCTCTTCAACCGACGCCTACTCGCCGAATGACGGTTCCTTTAAATGACGTCATCCAAGATGGCGTCCCTCGAATTCCGATTGGCTGATAGGATTCTATCAGCCAATCGGAATTAAGGTAGGAAAATTCTGATTGGCTGATGGAATCAGCCAATCAGAATCAAGTTCAATCCCATTGGCTGATCTAATCAGCCAATCAGATTGAGCTCGCATTCTATTGGCTGTTCCGATCAGCCAATAGAATGCGAGCTCAATCTGATTGGCTGATCGGATCAGCCAATCGGATTGAACTTGATCCTGATTGGCTGATTCCATCAGCCAATCAGAATTTTCCTACCTTAATTCCGATTGGCTGATAGAATCCTATCAGCCAATCGGAATTCGAGGGACGCCATCTTTGATGACGTCCCTTAAAGGAACCGTCATTCGCCGGGAAGTCGTCGGTGAAGATGGATGTTCCGCGTCGGCGGGATGAACATGGATCCGAAAGAAAGAAGATTGAAGATGCCGCTTGATAGAAGACTTCAGCCGGATCATGGACCTCTTCAGCTCCCGCTTGGATGAAGACTTCAGCCGGATCATGGACATCTTCAACCCCCCGCTTGGGCTTGGATCAAGACATTGGAGCCAGGACGGATCGGTGTGATACCCGGCGAGGTGAAGATAAGGTAGGAAGATCTTCAGGGGCTTAGTGTTAGGTTTATTTAAGGGGGGTTTGGGTTAGATTAGGGGTATGTGGGTGGTGGGTTGTAATGTTGGGGGGTGGTATTGTATTTTTTTTACAGGCAAAAGAGCTGAATTCTTTGGGGCATGCCCCGCAAAGGGCCCTGTTCAGGGCTGGTAAGGTAAAAGAGCTTTGAACTTTTTTAATTTAGAATAGGGTAGGGCATTTTTTTTATTTTGGGGGTCTTTGTTATTTTATAAGGGGGCTTAGAGTAGGTGTAATTAGTTTAAAATTGTTGTAATATTTTTCTAATGTTTGTAAATATTTTTTTATTTTTTGTAACAGTTCTTTTTTATTTTTTGTACTTTAGTTAGTTTATTTCATTGTATTTATTTGTAGATATTGTATTTAATTAATTTATTGATAGTGTAGTGTTAGGTTTAATTGTAGATAATTGTAGGTATTTTATTTAATTAATTTATTGATCGTGTAGTGTTAGGTTTAATTGTAACTTAGGTTAGGATTTATTTTACAGGTAATTTTGTAATTATTTTAACTATTTTAGCTATTAAATAGTTCTTAACTATTTAATAGCTATTGTACCTGGTTAAAATAAATACAAAGTTACCTGTAAAATAAATATAAATCCTAAAATAGCTATAATATAATTATAATTTATATTGTAGCTATATTAGGGTTTATTTTACAGGTAAGTATTTAGCTTTAAATAGGAATAATTTATTTAATAAGAGTTCATTTATTTTGTTAGATTTAAATTATATTTAACTTAGGGGGGTGTTAGTGTTAGGGTTAGACTTAGCTTTAGGGGTTAATCCATTTATTACAGTAGCGGCGAGATTAAGTCGGCAGATTAGGGGTTAATAATTGAAGTTAGGTGTCGGCGATGTTAGGGAGGGCAGATTAGGGGTTAATACTATTTATTATAGGGTTATTGAGGCGGGAGTGAGGCGGATTAGGGGTTAATAACTTTATTATAGTAGCGGTGCGGTCCACTCGGCAGATTAGGGGTTAATAAGTGTAGGCAGGTGGAGGCGACGTTGAGGGGGGCAGATTAGGGGTTAATAAATATAATATAGGGGTCGGCGGTGTTAGGGGCAGCAGATTAGGGGTACATAAGTATAACGTAGGTGGCGGTCGGCAGATTAGGGGTTAAAAAAATTTAATCGAGTGGCGGCGATGTGGGGGGACCTCGGTTTAGGGGTACATAGGTAGTTTATGGGTGTTAGTGTACTTTAGAGCACAGTAGTTAAGAGCTTTATAAACCGGCGTTAGCCCAGAAAGCTCTTAACTACTGACTTTTTTCTGCGGCTGGAGTTTTGTCATTAGATTTCTAACGCTCACTTCAGCCACGACTCTAAATACCGGCGTTAGAAAGATCCCATTGAAAAGATAGGATACGCAAATGACGTAAGGGGATCTGCGGTATGGAAAAGTCGCGGCTGGAAAGTGAGCGTTAGACCCTTTCCTGACTGACTCCAAATACCAGAGGGCGGTAAAAACCAGCGTTAGGAGCCTCTAACGCTGGTTTTCACGGCTACCGCCCAACTCTAAATCTAGGCCTAAGATAGCTACAATATAATCAATAATTACATTGCAGCTATTTTAGGGTTTATATTTATTTTACAGGTAACTTGGTATTTATTTTAACTAGGTACAATAGCTATTAAATAGTTAATAACTGTTAAAATAATTACCAGTTTACCTGTAAAATAAATCCTAACCTAAGTTACAAATACACCTACACTATCAATAAATTAAATAAACTAAAATATCTAAACTAAAATACAATTAAATAAACTAAACTAAATTACAAAAAACCCCCCACTAAATTACAAAAAATAAAAAAAGATTACAAGAATTTTAAGCTAATTACACCGATTCTAAGCCCCCTAATAAAATAATAAAGCCAACCAAAATAAAAAATGTCCTACCCATTCTAAATTAAAAATTAACCAGCTCTCTTACCAGCCCTTAAAAGGGCTTTTTGCGGGGCATGCCCCAAAGTAATCAGCTCTTTTGCCTGTAAAAGAGCTGATTACTTTGGGGCAAAGCCCCACAAAAAGCCCTTTTAAGGGCTGGCAATAGATCTGTTTACTTTGGGGTAATGCCACGCAAAAAGCCCTTTTCAGGGCTATTTGTAGGGTTAGACTTAGGTTTAGTGGTAGGGATATTTTATTATTTTAGGGGTTAATTAATTTAATATAGCTGGCGGCGGTATAGGGGGATTAGATTAGAGGTTAATAATTTAATATAGCTGGCGGCAGTGTAAGGGGCTCACATTAGGGTGTAGGTAATGTAGGTGGCGGCAGTGTAGGGGGCTCACATTAGGGGGTAGTTAATGTAGGCGGCGGCGGTGTAAGGGGCTCACATTAGGGGGTAGTTAATGTAGCTGGCGACGGGGTCCGGGAGCGGCGGTTTAGGGGTTAATAACTTTATTAGGGATTGCGGCTGGGGATCGCGGTTGACAGGTAGATAGACATTGCGCATGCGTTAGGTGTTAGGTTTTATTTAGCAGCCAGTTTAGTTACGGGGCTCCAATACACAGCGTAAGGCTTACTACGCCTGCAATTTGTGGCGAGGTGAAAATGGAGTAAAATTTCTCCATTTTCGCCACGTAAGTCCTTACGCTGTATATTGGATACCAAACTGCGCTGGTTTGGTATACCTGTCTATGGCCCAAAAAACTATGGCCGAAGGCAGAAATATACAAGCATAACTTCTAGGTTACGCCGTATATGTGATACCAAACCAGAGCAAAATTTGGTGTCGCGGGCTTTTGCGGGCGACGCTGCATATCGGATCGAGGCCTATGTGTCTGATATCAGTTACTTGTGTGTGTACCTGGTGCAGATTGCAGGTCTGAGATCAGTAACTTGTGTGTGTACCTGGTGCAGATAACATGTCTGAGATCAGTAACTTGTGTATATACCTGGTGCAGATAACATGTCTGAGATCAGTAACTTGTGTATATACCTGGTGCAGATTGCAGGTCTGAGATCAGTAACTTGTGTATATACCTGGTGCAGATAACATGTCTGAGATCAGTAACTTGTGTATATACCTGGTGCAGATAACATGTCTGAGATCAGTAACTTGTGTATATACCTGGTGCAGATAACATGTCTGAGATAAGTAACTTGTGTATATACCTGGTGCAGATAATATGTCTGAGATCAGTAACTTGTGTGTGTACCTGGTAACAACTATGTGTCTGAGATCAGTTACCTGTGTGTGTACCTGGTGCAGATTGCAGGTCTGAGATCAGTAACTTGTGTGTATACCTGGTGCAGATAACATGTCTGAGATCAGTTACTTGTGTATATACCTGGTGCCGACTATGTGTCTGAGATCAGTAACTTGTGTATATACCTGGTGCAGATAACATGTCTGAAATCAGTAACTTGTGTATATACCTGGTGCAGATAATATGTCTGAGATCAGTAACGTGTGTGTGTACCTGGTAACAACTATGTGTCTGAGATCAGTTACCTGTGTGTGTACCTGGTGCAGATTGCAGGTCTGAGATCAGTAACTTGTGTGTGTACCTGGTGCAGATTGCAGGTCTGAGATCAGTAACTTGTGTATATACCTGGTGCAGATAACATGTTTGAGATCAGTAACTTGTGTGTGTACCTGGTGCAGATAACATGTCTGAGATCAGTAACTTGTGTATATACCTGGTGCAGATAATATGTCTGAGATCAGTAACTTGTGTGTGTACCTGGTAACAACTATGTGTCTGAGATCAGTTACCTGTGTGTGTACCTGGTGCAGATTGCAGGTCTGAGATCAGTAACTTGTGTGTGTACCTGGTGCAGATTGCAGGTCTGAGATCAGTAACTTGTGTATATACCTGGTGCAGATAACATGTTTGTGATCAGTAACTTGTGTGTGTACCTGGTGCAGATAACATGTCTGAGATCAGTAACTTGTGTGTATACCTGGTGCCGACTATGTGTCTGAGATCAGTAACTTGTGTATATACCTGGTGCAGATAACAGGTCTGAGATAAGTAACTTGTGTGTGTACCTGGTGCAGATAACATGTCTGAGATCAGTAACTTGTGTGTGTACCTGGTGCAGATAACATGTCTGAGATCAGTAACTTGTGTGTATACCTGGTGCCGACTATGTGTCTGAGATCAGTAACTTGTGTATATACCTGGTGCAGATAACATGTTTGAGATCAGTAACTTGTGTGTATACCTGGTGCAGATAACATGTCTGAGATAAGTAACTTGTGTGTGTACCTGGTGCAGATAACATGTCTGAGATCAGTAACTTGTGTGTGTACCTGGTGCCGACTATGTGTCTGAGATCAGTTACTTGTGTGTGTACCTGGTGCCGACTATGTGTCTGAGATCAGTTACTTGTGTGTGTACCTGGTGCAGATAACATGTCTGAGATCAGTAACTTGTGTATATACCTGGTGCAGATAACATGTCTGAGATCAGTAACTTGTGTTTGTACCTGGTGCCGACTATGTGCCTGAGATCAGATAATTGTGTGTGTACCTGGTGCCGACTATGTGTCTGAGATCAGTTACTTGTTTGTATACCTAGTGTAGATTGCAGGTCTGAGATCAGTAACTTGTGTATATACCTGGTGCAGATTGCAGGTCTGAGATCAGTAACTTGTGTGTATACCTGGTGCAGATAACATGTCTGAGATCAGTAACTTGTGTATATACCTGGTGCAGATAACATGTCTGAGATCAGTAACTTGTGTATATACCTGGTGTAGATAGCATGTCTGAGATCAGTAACTTGTGTATATACCTGCTGCAGATAACATGTCTGAGATCAGTTACTTGTGTATATACCTGGTGCCGACTATGTGTCTGAGATCAGTTACTTGTGTGTGTACCTGGTGCAGATAACATGTCTGAGATCAGTAACTTGTGTATATACCTGGTGCAGATTGCAGGTCTGAGATCAGTAACTTGTGTGTGTACCTGGTGCAGATTGCAGGTCTGAGATCAGTAACTTGTGTGTATACCTGGTGCAGATAACATGTCTGAGATCAGTAACTTGTGTGTATACCTGCTGCAGATAACATGTCTGAGATCAGTAACTTGTGTGTATACCTGCTGCAGATAACATGTCTGAGATCAATAACTTGTGTGTAGCTGGTGCAGATCGCAGGTCTGAGATCAGTAAGTTGTGTGTGTACCTGGTGCCGTTCGCAGGTCTGAGATCAGTAACTTGTGTGTGTACCTGGTGCAGTTCGCAAATTTTAGATCAGCAACGTGTGTGTGTGCCTGGTGCAGATCACAAGTCTGAGATCAGTAATGTGTGTGTGCCTGGTGCATATCACTGGTCTGAGATCAGTAACTTGTGTGTGTGCCTGGTTCAGATGGTAGGTCTGAGATCAGTAACTTGTGTGTGTACCTGGTGCAGATCGCAAGTCTGAGAACAGTAACATGTGTGTGTGCCTGGTGCCGATCACGGGTCTGAGATCAGTTACTTGTGTATGTACCTGGTGCAGATCGCAGGTCTGAGATCAGTAACTTGTTTGTGTACCTGGTGCCAATCGCAGGTCTGAAATCAGTAACTTGTGTGTGTACCTGGTGCCGATCGCAGGCCTGAGATCAGTAACTTGTGTGTGTACCTGGTGCAGATAGCAGGTCTGAGATCAGTAACTTGTGTGTGCACCTGGTGCCGACCGCAGGTCTGAGATCAGTAACTTGTGTGCATACCTGGTGCAGATTGCAGGTATGAGATAAGTAACTATTGCAGGTCTGAGATCAGTAACATATGTGTTCCTGGTGCATATTGCAGGTCTAAGATCAGTACTGTGTATGTACCTGGTTTCAATTGCAGGTCTGAGATCAGTAACTTGTGTGCATACCCTTACCGACATTAGGTCTGAGGTTAGTAACTTGTGTGTGTACTTGGTGTTGATCACAGGTCTGATTGCAGGTCTGAGATCAGTAACTTGTGTGTGTACCTGGTGCAGATCGCAGGTCTGAGATCAGTAATTTGTGTTTGTACCTGGTGCCGATTGCAGGTCTGAGATCAGTAACTTGTGTGCATACCTGGTGCAGATTGCAGGTATGAGATAAGTAACTATCGCAGGTCTGAGATCAGTAACATATGTGTGTGTTCCTGGTGCCGATTGCAGGTCTGAGATCAGGAATGTGTATGTACCTGGTTTCGATTGCAGGTCTGAGATCAGTAACTTGTGTGCATACCCTTACCAACTGCAGGTCTGAGATTAGTAACTTGTGTGTGTACTTGGTGTTGATCACAGGTCTGATTGCAGGTCTGAGATCAGTAACTTGTGTGTGTGTGTGTACCTGGTGCAGATCTCAGGTCTAAGATCAGTAATTTGTGTTTGTACCTGGTGCCGATTGCAGGTCTGAGATCAGTAACATGTGTGTGTGTGTGTACCTGGTGCATATCACTGGTCTGAGATCAGTAACTTGTGTGTGTACCTGGTGCAGATCGCAGGTCTGAGATCAGTAACATGTGTGTGTACCTGGTGCAGATCGCAGGTCTGAGATCAGTAACTTGTGTGTGTACCTGGTGCAGATCACAGGTCTGCGATCAGTAACATGCGTGTGTACCTGTTTCAGATCGCAGGTCTGTGATCAGTAACTTGTGTGTGTACCTGGTGCAGATCGCTGGTCTGAGATCAGTTACTTTTGTGTGTACCTGGTGCTGATCACAGGTCTGAGATCAGTAACTTGTGTGTGTACCTGGTACCGACCACAGGTCTGAGATCAGTAATATGTGTTTGTACCTGGTGCAGATCGCAGGTCTGAGATCAGTAACTTGGGTGTGTACCTGGTGCAGATCGCAGGTCTGAGATCAGTAACTTTTGTGTGTACCTGGTGCTGATCACAGGTCTGAGATCAGTAACTTGTGTGTGTACCTGGTGCCGACCACAGGTCTGAGATCAGTAATTTGTGTTTGTACCTGGTGCCGATTGCAGTCTGAGATCAATAACTTGTGTGCATACCTGTTGCAGCTTGCAGGCATGAGATCAGTAACTATCACAGGTCTGAGATTAGTAACATATATGTGTGTTCCTGGTGCCGATCGCAGGTTTGAGTTCAGTAACATGTATGTACCTTGTTTCGATTGCAGGTCCGAGATCAGTAACTTGTGTGCATACCTTTACCGACCGCAGGTCTGAGATCAGTAACTTGTGTGTATACTTGGTGTTGATCACTGGTTTGAGATCATTAACTTGTGTGTGTGTACCTGGTGTTGATCACGGGTCTGAGATCAGTAACTTGTGTTCGTGTACTTGGTGTTGATCATGGGTCTGAGATCAGTAACATGTGTGTGTGTACCTGGTGTTGATTACGGGTCTGAGATCAGTAACTTGTGTTCGTGTACTTGGTGTTGATCATGGGTCTGAGATCAGTAACATGTGTGTGTACCTGGTGCAAATCATGGGTTTGTGTTCAGTTACTTGTGTGTGTATCTGGTGTTGATTACCGGTCTGAGATCAGTAACTTGTTTGTGTGTACTTGTTGTTGATCACGGGTCTGAGATCAGTAACTTGTGTGTGTATCTGGTGTTGATTACGAGTCTGAGATCAGTAACTTGTGTGTGTATCTGGTGTTGATTACGGGTCTGAGATCAGTAACTTGTGTGTGTGTCTGGTGTTGATTACAGGTCTGAGATCAGTAACTTGTTTGTGTGTACTTGGTGTTGATCACGAGTCTGAGATCAGTAACTTGTGTGTGTGTACCTGGTGTTGATCATGGGTCTGAGATCAGTAACATGTGTGTTTACCTGGTGCAGATCATGGTTCTGAGATCAGAAACGTGTGTGTGTACCTGGTGTTGATCACGGATTTGAGATCAGTAACTTGTGTGTATACCCTTGCCGACCACAGGTCTGAGATCAGTAACTTGTGTGTGTACTTGGTGCTGATCACGGGTCATAGATCGGTTACTTGTGTGTACCTTGTGCAGATCGCAGGTCTGAGATCAGTAACTTATGTGTGTGTACCTGGTGCCGATCACAGGTCTGAGATCAGTTACTTGTGTGTGTGTACCTGGTGCAGATCATGGGTCTGAGATCAGAAACTTGTGTGTGTACCTGGTGTTGATCACGGATCAGTAACTTTTGTGTATACCCTTGCCGACCACAGGTCTGAGATCAGTAACTTGTGTGTGTACTTGGTGCTGATCACGGGTCAGAGATCAGTTACTTGTGTGTGTGTACCTCGTGCAGATTGCAGGTCTGAGATCAGTAACTTGTGTGTGTACGTGGTGCAGATAACGGGTCAGAGATCAGTTACTTGTGTGTGTGTACCTCGTGCAGATTGCAGGTCTGAGATCAGTAACATGTGTGTGTACCTGGTGCCGATCACAGGTCTGAGATCAGTAACTTGTGTGTGTACCTGGTGCCGATCACAGGTCTAAGATCAGTAACTTGTGTGTGTACCTGGTGCCGATCACAGGTCTGAGATCAGTAACTTGTGTGTGTACCTGGTGTTGATTACGGGTCTGAGATCAGTAACTTGTGTGTGTACCTGGTGTTGATCATGGGTCTGAGATCAGTTACTTGTGTGCGTGTACCTGGTGTTGATCACAGGTCTGAGATCAGTTACTTGTGTGTGTGTACCTGGTGTTGATCATGGGTCAGAGATCGGTTACTTGTGTGTGTGTACCTGGTGCCGATCACAGGTCTGAGATCAGTAACTTGTGTGTGTACCTGGTGTTGATTACGGGTCTGAGATCAGGAACTTGTGTGTTTACCTGGTGTTGATCATGGGTCTGAGATCAGTTACTTGTGTGCGTGTACCTGGTGTTGATCACAGGTCTGAGATCAGTTACTTGTGTGTGTGTACCTGGTGTTGATCACAGGTCTGAGATCAGTTACTTGTGTGCGTGTACCTGGTGTTGATCACGGGTCTGAGATCAGTTACTTGTGTGTGTGTACCTGGTGCTGATCACAGGTCTGAGATCAGTAACTTGTGTGTGTACCTGGTGTTGATCATGGGTCTGAGATCAGTTACTTGTGAGTGTGTACCTGGTGTTGATCACGGGTCTGAGATCAGTTACTTGTGTGTGTGTACCTGGTGCTGATCACGGGTCTGAGATCTGTTACTTGTGTGTGTGTATTATGGAGAAAAGTTAGGGGATAACACTACATCATAGTAAATTTCTAAGGGTGCTGGTAAAATATCTGATTCGCAATATTATCTATAGCTCAGCATCCATAGACGGTAAAGACGAATAATACTCATGCCAGTTATGTGAGTTGCAAAAGAAAGAGAGGTTGCACCTTAAAGAAAAAAATATCTTTAACTGTATGTTAAATCATTATGTCAGTGTTTTAATCATTCATACTTTATTAATTTCAACTTTAATAAATCTCAATTCTATCGAACCAACACACATACTAAGTTAAAATCACAGTGAAACAGGAGGAAATAATAGGGGAATATCCCCAAAGGCGGAAATAAAGCTGTCTGTTACCTGAGCGACTAAACTCCTATAGAAGGAGTTGTATTATTGTTACCTTGCCCTATTATAATATATATATATATATATATATATATATATACACTCCGTATATTTGTAAAAAGGACATTTAATCTGTCGAATCAACAAACCATATGATAATCTTTTAGTCACTAATTCTACACAGATTTATGTTTCATTTTTTCACCTTCATATAATGTGTGCTCCAGTTCACTGAAAACAGCTTATTTTGATTTGTAAACATACGCTGGTTTCTCCATGTGTACGTCATCCTCCATTGCGAACCTTATTTCTACGGGAGATATCTTAGCACTCACAGGGACAGCTTGTTTCATTTGATAATGGCACCGTGTCCCCATAAGTCTAAACCTGTTTTTTCACATTTTTAGTGGCAAACTTTGAATCATTGGGCCCCAGATGTCTTAATAAAAAGTAATTTAATAAACTTTAACTTTAAAATGAGTAAGCCAAAAAGACACTATAAACAGTAGATAAAAAATACAAACACTATTTAAATAAATCAATAAGCTGGTTTCACTAAAAACCACTAAGAGAAACAGCCAATTGTAACACGAACACTACTCAACTGACCGGACAAACTATCTTACAACTTGTATCAGGTGTATCATACAATTAAGAATCATTGAATGCGGAAATTTAAATAAAACTTCAGCATGGGACAGGAGTTTTAAGTAGTCCTGTCAGTCTCTCAGTGAGGGCTTGGATGAAAGTTAGAGTCCAGAGATGCAGGAAGAGTCTTTCTGCGAAACCATCCCGACTCATGTTAACAGCTCCTCAAGCAATCAGCGTTGTTGAACTTTGCTCCGCTGCCTGCTTTCTTCTCTCAAGTCCATGGTGGAGGCGATGCTACTATCCGTTCACACTTGAAAAGCCTTGTTCCTGTTCCACGGCTTAGATTCCGGTAAGATCGTTTCATTATACTTTCTTAATGAATGTACTGTAATACACATGTGTTCCCGAGAGGCTACCACCTTGTGGGTCTAACTTAATATAAGGGTCTCAGTGAGTCTCCTTTAGTATCTTGGAATCAAGGGTTAATATCTCCTGAGGAGGGTTATTGAACAATGGGATTTATAATCCTGTTTGTTATGTGAATCAACCTGCTTATGTGCGGTGTTTACGGGCTTGTGGTTGGAACATTGAGGCCTTTGGAAGTGACGCAACCTTATGTTTGGGCACGCTTTTTTGGACTATACGGTTCACCTTATGGTCGGGTGTGGTTACGCTCCATATTCCATTTCCGCATTGCCGAACGGGTGGCAAAGGTGAAATTCTAGTTTGCAGGGGGTCTGGTCATAGGAGGTGGCGAGTGCCCCAGCCATTGTGGGTGTCAGGTGCCATTTTTGTTTGACTTCTTTAGTCCATATTTGCTTATCCTCTATCCAGTTGCTGAGAGTATTTTAATTTCAGATTCAGATTCTGCGTCCGGTGAAGAATCCGGATTGGCCTCGTTGACACATGTCAACCAGTTTTGTTCTGTATGCCATATGAGAGCGCCTTGTTCCTCGGGCTTGGGGAATCAAGGGTCAGCTGAGCCATCCACCTCTGGGGGTCCCGTCCTCCGAGAGGCGAGTTCCCTACCACTCCATACTTCTACACATATGGGTAACCCAATTTCTGATTATTCCTCCATGCAGGGTATCGTGTTCCCCCTGGAGGTTGCAGCACATTTTCGCTACCATATACTTTTGGAGATTATTCGTCGGCAGAGTCCAGACGTTTATGCGTGTTTGTGCTTGTATCCTACCGTCCCAGGTCTACCGCCTTGGGGTGGGCCTGTACAGTTCCCTGCAGGTGTAACTGTCCCAGAGTGTTGCGCCTTTCGTTATAGAGTGCCCCGTCTTCGCGTCTTACTCAGACATGTTTTTCAGTTATTACATGATCCTATCCTCGGATACAGGAATTTTCAGTCTGCTTTGAATGGTGCACCTCATTAGACATGTTGGGATGATGTAATCTCCTGACTGTTCTTGTTTGAGATCCTTCCCAGTTTGTTTGGAAGATTAGGGATCCGTTCGGCTGGTCCTGCGGTAGGCCTGTTTTCTTATTGGGCGTTAACCTACGGGTTGCCTTATCCAGTTAGGATGTCTTTTATTTTGTTTATTATTTTCCTTCGGGAATCTTAAACTGGGATCGATGCATTCTGTTACTTCGGCGGAAGTGTTTTTGGGGACATGTTAGTCCTATGTTTGTCTGTTTCCCTTCTTCCCCTCTGAGGGATGATTTATGCAGCCTGACAGTTAGGACCAAGATGCAGGCTGGTCCTGTTGGGTTCGATTCTGTCTTGGGGCTGTTCAGACATGTGACACCGTTCTGATTGTCTGGTACGGTCAAGGTGCCGAGTGCTCATGTTATCATTTTTTTTACATTCAACTAAGCATTCTAGAGGACCTGTGGGTCTACAAGGCAAGAAGGATTGTCTCAGTCCGTATAGCCTTTAATTTGGATGACTGGGTTAGTGGATTCTCCGCTGCGTCATTTCTACGGTGTCTGATATTTCCGGACCCTAGTGTTCCGCTCTCACGTGGTGGAGAGCTGGAGGGCTTAGCACCTTCTTCCTGCCGTGTGGCGGTTTGGCCTTTTTCTCTTGAGGCTCGAGGATGTCATTGGACTTGGTCCTTAGTTGCTTGTAAGTTAAAGGGTAGTTCAGCTGCCTTGCAGCGGTTGGGCTGCAGAATGTAACCAGCCACAGCTATTGCACATCGACTATGTACTGTCTAGCTGTTTTTCTGAGACTTTTTGGTCTCCCTCTGTGATCTCCATGTTAGGTCTCCTTTTAGGGGCCTGGGAGATGTTTGTTCCCTGTTAGGGACATTGGGCGTGGTCTCCTTGGGCTTGTTTGGAGTTCCTCCCAGAACTGGGGATGGTTCGCGCCCCTTTTCTCTGTGTTCATCAGCTTGTGAGGAGGTGATGTGGAGACCAGCCTTTGCTCGAGTGGTTTTGACCTCGAGGTATCCCCTTGCCTTATTGTCCTGAGGCTGTTGGTGAGTCTAGAAGCTCTAGCGTCTATTCTAATAAAATTAAAAAATACTACCAATAAAAAAATCTAAATTACAAATTTAAAAAAACCTAACACTACGAAAAAAAAAAATATATATAAAATTACAAAAAATAAGACACACAAAAAATAAAAAACACTAATCTTACAAAAAAATTAAACTAAATTATCAAAAATAAAACAATTACACCTCTCTATTAGCCCTATAAAAATAAAAAAGCCCCCAAAAATAAAAACACCCCCTAGCCTACAATAAACTACCAATAGCCCTTAAAGGGCCTTTTGTAGGGCATTGCCCTAAGTTAAACAGCTCTTTTACCTGTAAAAAAAAGTCCCCCAACAGTAAAACCCACCACCCAACCAACCCCCTAAAATAAAAAAAACTAACTCTAAAAAAATCCTAAGCTACCCATTGCCTATAAAGGGGCATTTGTATGTGCATTGCCCTTGAAAGGGAATTCAGCTCTTTTTCACTGCCCTTAAAATGGCATTCAGCTCTTTTCCAAAAGCCCAAAGCCCTAATCTAAAAAAAAAAAAACCCACCCAAAAAAACGAAAAAAAAAAAACCCCCAAAAAACCTAACACTAACCCCAGAATAGCTACTCACGGTTCCTGAAGTCCAGACATCCATCTCCATCCAGGCGGCGAAAAAGGTCTTCATCCGGGCAGCGATATCGTCATCCATCCCAGGGGCGTCTTCTATCTTCATCCCGGCAGGGCGGAGCGATCACATCCTGCGTGGAGCGTCCTCTTCATATGGTCACCGTCATACACTGAAGTTGAATGCAAGGTAGCCATTTCAAAATGGCGTACCTTGCATTCCTATTGACTGATTTGATTCTTCAAATTTAAATCAGCCAATAGAATGAGAGCTTCTGAAATCTTATTGGCTGTTCAAAACATCCAATAGGATAAGAGCTAATGAAATCCTGTTGGTTGTTCAAATCAGTATGAAGAGGACGCTCCGTGTAGGATGGGATCGGTTTCCAGGATGGTTCCGCTCCACGCTGCCGGGGTGAAGATAAAAGACGCCCCATACAATTGCCCCTTTAGGGGCAATGGGTAGTTTTGGATTTTCTTAGAGTTAGGTTTTTTATTTTGGGTGGTTGGTTGGGTGGTGGGTTTTACTGTTGGGGGAATTTCTATTTATTTTACAGGTAAAAGAGCTGTTTAACTTAGGGCAATGCCCTACAAAAGGCCCTTTTAAGGGCTATTCGTAGTTCATTGTAGGCTAGGGGTGTTTTTATTTTGGGGGGATTTTTTATTTTTATAGGGCTATTAGATTAGCTTTAATTGTTTTTATTTTTGATAATTTCGTTTATTATTTTTTGTAAACTTAGTGTTTTTTATTTTTCGTAATTTAGTGTTATTATTTTTTGCAATTTTAATTTTTTTAATTTTTTTCGTAGTGTTAGGTTTTTTTAAATTTGTAATTTATAATTTTTATTGGTAGTATTTTTTTATTTTATTAGAATAGTAATGTTAGGTTCATTTATAGTTTAATGTTAGGTTTATTTTTATTTCACAGGTAAATTTTTATTTATTGTAATAGAGTTATATTGTACTTTTAATTTAAAGTTAGGGGGGTGTTAGGTTTAGGGGTTAATGGTTTAATTTAGTGTTTTGCGATGTGGGGGGCTGGTGGTTTAGGGGTTAATAGGTTTATTTAGTAGCGACAATGTGGGAGGCCAGTGGTTTAGGGGTTAATAGGTTTTTTATAGTGTTGGGAGTGGCGCATTTCTTTATTATAGTGTCGACAATGTTGGGGAGTGGCGGATTATGGGTTAATTGCTATAATAGGTTGTTTATGGGTGTTAGTGTACTTTGTAACAGTTTAGTTATGAGTTTTGTGAAACATTTTTGTTTTGCAAAATCCATAACTACTGCTCTCAGATGGAGGTATGGATCATGTCAGTATAGGCTGTAACGCAAGCATTTTAGCCAGAACGCACAACCTGTAATAACGGCGCTATGAAAATCACACACAAAAACTTAATTTTTTTTGAGTGCGGAATGGACATTGCGTTACAGGCTAAAATGCTTGCGTTACAGCTATACCGACACGACCCGTAATATGCGTTCCTGGCCATTACGCTGGACTTGCCAATTTTTTCAGCGATAAAAGCCGTACCACAACACTTGTAATCTAGCCGATTGTTAATACAAATGTGCCTAAAGCAAACTAGAAATTAAAGAAACATGAAACCCAATTTTTTTCTTTTATGATTTAGAAAGAGCATGCAATTTTAAACAACTTTCTAATTTACTTCTATTATCTATTTTTGCTTCATTCTCTTGATATTCTTTGTTGAAAAGCATATCTAGATAGGCTTAGTAGCTGCTGATTGGTGGCTGCAGTGCACATAGATGCTGCGTGTGATTGGCTCACCCATGCGCATTGCTATTTCTTCAGCAAAGAATATCTAAAGAATGAAGCAAATTAGATAATATAACTAAATAGGAAAGCTGTTTAAATTGTACTCTCTACCGGAATCATGAAACAAAATGTTTGGATTTAGTGTCCCTTTAAGGCCAAAGTCATTGGAAAATTTGCACGAATACAGTATGCATTATAAAAAAATAGATCATCATTTTAAATTTTAACCAGTAACAGAGCAAAATAAAATACTTATTATGAATTAAAAGAAACATACGTTCCTTCCTTTGTGTAGCAATACATAATATAGCAACTAAATGTTGTACATGTTTACAGTTTATCTAGAGTCAGTTTCTTCAAGATAAACTTTAATAATGTCTAAAAATTAGTTGAGTCTATATGAACCTTGACCAATATCCAAATACTATCGGCTAGATTACGAGTTTTGCGTTATGAGCTGTGCGGTGCTAAGGAGCAGTTTTCTCTCACCGCTCACTTACATGCAGCGCTGGTATTACAGGTTTTTACAAACCCAGCGTTAAAAGGCAAGACGTGAGCGTTGAGCAAAATTTTGTTCCTTACCGCACTCCAATACCAGCGCTGCTTAAGTCAGCGGTGAGCTGGTCGTACGTGCTCGTGCACGATTTCCCCATAGGAATCAATGTGGGAGAGCCGGCTGAGAAAAAGTCTAACACCTGCCAAAAAGCAACGTAAAACTCAGTAACACAGCCCCATTGATTCCTATGGGGAAATAAAATTTATGTCTACACCTAACACCCTAACATGAACACCTGAGTCTAAACACCCCTAATCTTACACTTATTAACCATAATCTGCCACCCCCGACATCGCCGACACCTGCATTATATTTATTAACCCCTAATCTGCTGCCCCCAATGTCGCCGGAACCTAACTACACTTATTAACTCCTAATCTGCCGCCCAGAATGTCGCTGCCACTATAATAAACATATTAACCCCTAAACTGCCACACTCCCGCCTCGCAAACATTAGTTAAATATTAGTTAAATATACTAAATGTATTAACCCCTAAACCTAAGTCTAACCCTAACACCCCCTAACTTAAATATAATTTAAATAAAAATGACTATCATTAAGGCGGGAGTGCGGCGGTTTAGGGGTTAATATGTTTATTATAGTGGCGGCAACATTAGGGGCGGCAGATTAGGGGTTAATAAGTGTAGTTAGGATGCGGCGACATTGGGGGCGGCAGATTAGGGGTTAATAAATATAATGTAGGTGTCGGCGATGTTGGGGGCAGCAGATTAGGTGTTCATAAATATAATGTAGGTGGCGGCGGTGTCCGGAGCAGCAGATTAGGGGTTAAAAAATGTATTATAGTGTTTGCGATGTGGGAGGGCCTCAGTTTAGGGGTTAATAGGTAGTTTATGGGTGTTAGTGTACTTTTTAGCACTTTAGTTATGAGTTTTATGTTACGGCGTTGTACCATAAAACTCTTAACTACTGACTTTTAAATGTGTTAGGACTCTTGTCGGTAGAGGGTGTACCACTCACTTTTTGGCCTCCCAGGAAAGACTCGTAATACCGGTGCTATAGAAGTCCCATAGAAAAAACACTTTACGAAGTTTACGTAAGTCATTTTGCAGTAAGGCCAAAGAAGTGTGCGGTGACCCTAAACCTGCAAGACTCGTAATAGCAGCGGGCGTAAAAAAAGCAGCGTTAGGATCTGTTAACGCTGCTTTTTTACCCTAACGCACAACTCGTAATCTAGCCGTATATAAATTACTTTATAAATGTGTTACTCGTGGGTAGCATTATATAAAATATTGTAATTTATATACCGCTAGATTTGGAGTTTTGTCGGTAACGACCCGAAAAACTAACGCCGGCTTTTTTCTGGCCGCACCATAAAAATAACTCTGGTATTGAGAGTCCACAGAATGGCTGCGTTAGGCTCCAAAAAAGGAGCGTAGAGCATATTTAACGCAGCTTCAACTCTCGATACCAGAGTTGCTTACGCAAGCGGCCAGCCTCAAAAACGTGCTCGTGCACGATTCCCCCATAGAAAACAATGGGGCTGTTTGAGCTGAAAAAAAACCAAACACCTGCAAAAAAGCAGCGTTCAGCTCCTAACGCAGCCCCATTGTTTGCTATGCGGTAACCCTTCCTACGTCTGCACTTAACACTCTAACATGTACCCCGAGTCTAAACACCCCTAACCTTACACTTATTAACCCCTAATCTGCCGCCCCCCGCTATAGCTGACCCCTGCATATTATTATTAACCCCTAATCTGCCGCTCCGTAAACCGCCGCTACTTACATTATCCCTATGTACCCCTAATCTGCTGCCCTAACATCGCCGACCCCTATATTATATTTATTAACCCCTAATCTGCCCCCCACAATGTCGCCTCCACCTGCCTACACTTATTAACCCCTAATCTGCCGAGCGGACCTGAGCGCTACTATAATAAAGTTATTAACCCCTAATCCGCCTCACTAACCCTATAATAAATAGTATTAACCCCTAATCTGCCCTCCCTAACATCGCCAACACCTAACTTCAATTATTAACCCCTAATCTGCCGACTGGAGCTCACCGCTACTCTAATAAATGTATTAACCCCTAAAGCTAAGTCTAACCCTAACACTAACACCCCCCCAAGTTAAATATAATTTACATCTAACGAAATTAATTAACTCTTATTAAATAAATTATTCCTATTTAAAGATAAATACTTACCTGTAAAATAAATCCTAATATAGCTACAATATAAATTATAATTATATTATAGCTATTTTAGGATTTATATTTATTTTACAGGTAACTTTGTATTTATTTTAACCAGGTACAATAGCTATTAAATAGTTAAGAACTATTTAATAGCTAAAATAGTTAAAATAATTACAAAATTACCTGTAAAATAAATACTAACCTAAGTTACAATTAAACCTAACACTACACTATCAATAAATTAATTAAATAAACTACCTACAATTACCTACAATTAACCTAACACTACACTATCAATAAATTAATTAAATACAATTCCTACAAATAAATACAATTAAATAAACTAGCTAAAGTAAAAAAATAAAAAAGAACTAAGTTACAAAAAATAAAAAAATATTTACAAACATACGAAAAATATTACAACAATTTTAAACTAATTACACCTACTCTAAGCCCCCTAATAAAATAACAAAGCCCCCCAAAATAAAAAAATGCCCTACCCTATTCTAAATTACTAAAGTTCAAAGCTCTTTAACCTTACCAGCCCTGAACAGGGCCCTTTGCGGGGCATGCGCCAAGAAGTTCAGCTCTTTTGCCTGTAAAAAAAAACATACAATACCCCCCCCCAACATTACAACCCACCACCCACATACCCCTAATCTAACCCAAACCCCCCTTAAATAAACCTAACACTAAGCCCCTGAAGATCTTCCTACCTTATCTTCACCCTGTCAGGTTCACCGATCCGTCCTGAAGAGCTCCTCCGATGTCCTGATCCAAGCCCAAGCGGGGGGCTGAAGAGGTCCATGATCCGGCTGAAGTCTTCATCCAAGCGGGAGCTGAAGAGGTCCACGATCCGGATGAAGTCTTCATCCAAGCGGGAGCTGAAGAGGTCCATGATCCGGATGAAGTCTTCTATCAACTGCATCTTCAATCTTCTTTCTTCCGGATCCATCTTGCAGACTCCGACACGGAACATCCTCTTCTCCCGACGCCTACTAGCCGAATGACGGTTCCTTTAAGTGAAGTCATCCAAGATGGCATCCCTCGAATTCCGATTGGCTGATAGGATTCTATCAGCCAATCGGAATTAAGGTAGGAATATTCTGATTGGCTGATGGAATCAGCCAATCAGAATCAAGTTCAATCCGATTGGCTGATCCAATCAGCCAATCAGATTGAGCTCGCATTCTATTGGCTGTTCCTTGAAAGGGAATTCAGCTCTTTTTCACTGCCCTTAAAATGGCATTCAGCTCTTTTCCAAAAGCCCAAAGCCCTAATCTAAAAAAAAAAAAACCCCAAAAAAACCTAACACTAACCCCAGAATAGCTACTCACGGTTCCTGAAGTCCAGACATCCATCTCCATCCAGGCGGCGAAAAAGGTCTTCATCCGGGCAGCGATATCGTCATCCATCCCAGGGGCGTCTTCTATCTTCATCCCGGCAGGGCGGAGCGATCACATCCTGCGTGGAGCGTCCTCTTCATATGGTCACCGTCATACACTGAAGTTGAATGCAAGGTAGCCATTTCAAAATGGCGTACCTTGCATTCCTATTGACTGATTTGATTCTTCAAATTTAAATCAGCCAATAGAATGAGAGCTTCTGAAATCTTATTGGCTGTTCAAAACATCCAATAGGATAAGAGCTAATGAAATCCTGTTGGTTGTTCAAATCAGTATGAAGAGGACGCTCCGTGTAGGATGGGATCGGTTTCCAGGATGGTTCCGCTCCATGCTGCCGGGGTGAAGATAAAAGACGCCCCATACAATTGCCCCTTTAGGGGCAATGGGTAGTTTTGGATTTTCTTAGAGTTAGATTTTTTATTTTGGGTGGTTGGTTGGGTGGTGGGTTTTACTGTTGGGGGAATTTCTATTTATTTTACAGGTAAAAGAGCTGTTTAACTTAGGGCAATGCCCTACAAAAGGCCCTTTTAAGGGCTATTCGTAGTTCATTGTAGGCTAGGGGTGTTTTTATTTTGGGGGGATTTTTTATTTTTATAGGGCTATTAGATTAGCTTTAATTGTTTTTATTTTTGATAATTTCGTTTATTATTTTTTGTAAACTTAGTGTTTTTTATTTTTCGTAATTTAGTGTTATTATTTTTTGCAATTTTAAATTTTTTAATTTTTTTCGTAGTGTTAGGTTTTTTTAAATTTGTAATTTATAATTTTTATTGGTAGTATTTTTTTATTTTATTAGAATAGTAATGTTAGGTTCATTTATAGTTTAATGTTAGGTTTATTTTTATTTCACAGGTAAATTTTTATTTATTGTAATAGAGTTATATTGTACTTTTAATTTAAAGTTAGGGGGGTGTTAGGTTTAGGGGTTAATGGTTTAATTTAGTGTTTTGCGATGTGGGGGGCTGGTGGTTTAGGGGTTAATAGGTTTATTTAGTAGCGACAATGTGGGAGGCCAGTGGTTTAGGGGTTAATAGGTTTTTTATAGTGTTGGGAGTGGCGCATTTCTTTATTATAGTGTCGACAATGTTGGGGAGTGGCGGATTATGGGTTAATTGCTATAATAGGTTGTTTATGGGTGTTAGTGTACTTTGTAACAGTTTAGTTATGAGTTTTGTGAAACATTTTTGTTTTGCAAAATCCATAACTACTGCTCTCAGATGGAGGTATGGATCATGTCAGTATAGGCTGTAACGCAAGCATTTTAGCCAGAACGCACAACCTGTAATAACGGCGCTATGAAAATCACACACAAAAACTTAATTTCTTTTGAGTGCGGAATGGACATTGCGTTACAGGCTAAAATGCTTGCGTTACAGCTATACCGACACGACCCGTAATATGCGTTCCTGGCCATTACGCTGGACTTGCCAATTTTTTCAGCGATAAAAGCCGTACCACAACACTTGTAATCTAGCCGATTGTTAATACAAATGTGCCTAAAGCAAACTAGAAATTAAAGAAACATGAAACCCAATTTTTTTCTTTTATGATTTAGAAAGAGCATGCAATTTTAAACAACTTTCTAATTTACTTCTATTATCTATTTTTGCTTCATTCTCTTGATATTCTTTGTTGAAAAGCATATCTAGATAGGCTTAGTAGCTGCTGATTGGTGGCTGCAGTGCACATAGATGCTGCGTGTGATTGGCTCACCCATGCGCATTGCTATTTCTTCAGCAAAGAATATCTAAAGAATGAAGCAAATTAGATAATATAACTAAATAGGAAAGCTGTTTAAAATTGTACTCTCTACCGGAATCATGAAACAAAATGTTTGGATTTAGTGTCCCTTTAAGGCCAAAGTCATTGGAAAATTTGCACGAATACAGTATGCATTATAAAAAAATAGATCATCATTTTAAATTTTAACCAGTAACAGAGCAAAATAAAATACTTATTATGAATTAAAAGAAACATACGTTCTTTCCTTTGTGTAGCAATACATAATATAGCAACTAAATGTTGTACATGTTTACAGTTTATCTAGAGTCAGTTTCTTCAAGATAAACTTTAATAATGTCTAAAAATGAGTTGAGTCTATATGAACCTTGACCAATATCCAAATACTATCGGCTAGATTACGAGTTTTGCGTTATGAGCTGTGCGGTGCTAAGGAGCAGTTTTCTCTCACCGCTCACTTACATGCAGCGCTGGTATTACAGGTTTTTACAAACCCAGCGTTAAAAGGCAAGACGTGAGCGTTGAGCAAAATTTTGTTCCTTACCGCACTCCAATACCAGCGCTGCTTAAGTCAGCGGTGAGCTGGTCGTACGTGCTCGTGCACGATTTCCCCATAGGAATCAATGTGGGAGAGCCGGCTGAGAAAAAGTCTAACACCTGCCAAAAAGCAACGTAAAACTCAGTAACACAGCCCCATTGATTCCTATGGGGAAATAAAATTTATGTCTACACCTAACACCCTAACATGAACACCTGAGTCTAAACACCCCTAATCTTACACTTATTAACCATAATCTGCCACCCCCGACATCGCCGACACCTGCATTATATTTATTAACCCCTAATCTGCTGCCCCCAATGTCGCCGGAACCTAACTACACTTATTAACTCCTAATCTGCCGCCCAGAATGTCGCTGCCACTATAATAAACATATTAACCCCTAAACTGCCACACTCCCGCCTCGCAAACATTAGTTAAATATTAGTTAAATATACTAAATGTATTAACCCCTAAACCTAAGTCTAACCCTAACCCTAACACCCCCTAACTTAAATATAATTTAAATAAATCTAAATAAAAATGACTATCATTAAGGCGGGAGTGCGGCGGTTTAGGGGTTAATATGTTTATTATAGTGGCGGCAACATTAGGGGCGGCAGATTAGGGGTTAATAAGTGTAGTTAGGATGCGGCGACATTGGGGGCGGCAGATTAGGGGTTAATAAATATAATGTAGGTGTCGGCGATGTTGGGGGCAGCAGATTAGGTGTTCATAAATATAATGTAGGTGGCGGCGGTGTCCGGAGCAGCAGATTAGGGGTTAAAAAATGTATTATAGTGTTTGCGATGTGGGAGGGCCTCAGTTTAGGGGTTAATAGGTAGTTTATGGGTGTTAGTGTACTTTTTAGCACTTTAGTTATGAGTTTTATGTTACGGCGTTGTACCATAAAACTCTTAACTACTGACTTTTAAATGTGTTAGGACTCTTGTCGGTAGAGGGTGTACCACTCACTTTTTGGCCTCCCAGGAAAGACTCGTAATACCGGTGCTATAGAAGTCCCATAGAAAAAACACTTTACGAAGTTTACGTAAGTCATTTTGCAGTAAGGCCAAAGAAGTGTGCGGTGACCCTAAACCTGCAAGACTCGTAATAGCAGCGGGCGTAAAAAAAGCAGCGTTAGGATCTGTTAACGCTGCTTTTTTACCCTAACGCACAACTCGTAATCTAGCCGTATATAAATTACTTTATAAATGTGTTACTCGTGGGTAGCATTATATAAAATATTGTAATTTATATACCGCTAGATTTGGAGTTTTGTCGGTAACGACCCGAAAAACTAACGCCGGCTTTTTTCTGGCCGCACCATAAAAATAACTCTGGTATTGAGAGTCCACAGAATGGCTGCGTTAGGCTCCAAAAAAGGAGCGTAGAGCATATTTAACGCAGCTTCAACTCTCGATACCAGAGTTGCTTACGCAAGCGGCCAGCCTCAAAAACGTGCTCGTGCACGATTCCCCCATAGAAAACAATGGGGCTGTTTGAGCTGAAAAAAAACCAAACACCTGCAAAAAAGCAGCGTTCAGCTCCTAACGCAGCCCCATTGTTTGCTATGCGGTAACCCTTCCTACGTCTGCACTTAACACTCTAACATGTACCCCGAGTCTAAACACCCCTAACCTTACACTTATTAACCCCTAATCTGCCGCCCCCGCTATAGCTGACCCCTGCATATTATTATTAACCCCTAATCTGCCGCTCCGTAAACCGCCGCTACTTACATTATCCCTATGTACCCCTAATCTGCTGCCCTAACATCGCCGACCCCTATATTATATTTATTAACCCCTAATCTGCCCCCCACAATGTCGCCTCCACCTGCCTACACTTATTAACCCCTAATCTGCCGAGCGGACCTGAGCGCTACTATAATAAAGTTATTAACCCCTAATCCGCCTCACTAACCCTATAATAAATAGTATTAACCCCTAATCTGCCCTCCCTAACATCGCCAACACCTAACTTCAGTTATTAACCCCTAATCTGCCGACTGGAGCTCACCGCTACTCTAATAAATGTATTAACCCCTAAAGCTAAGTCTAACCCTAACACTAACACCCCCCCAAGTTAAATATAATTTACATCTAACGAAATTAATTAACTCTTATTAAATAAATTATTCCTATTTAAAGATAAATACTTACCTGTAAAATAAATCCTAATATAGCTACAATATAAATTATAATTATATTATAGCTATTTTAGGATTTATATTTATTTTACAGGTAACTTTGTATTTATTTTAACCAGGTACAATAGCTATTAAATAGTTAAGAACTATTTAATAGCTAAAATAGTTAAAATAATTACAAAATTACCTGTAAAATAAATACTAACCTAAGTTACAATTAAACCTAACACTACACTATCAATAAATTAATTAAATAAACTACCTACAATTACCTACAATTAACCTAACACTACACTATCAATAAATTAATTAAATACAATTCCTACAAATAAATACAATTAAATAAACTAGCTAAAGTACAAAAAATAAAAAAGAACTAAGTTACAAAAAATAAAAAAATATTTACAAACATACGAAAAATATTACAACAATTTTAAACTAATTACACCTACTCTAAGCCCCCTAATAAAATAACAAAGCCCCCCAAAATAAAAAAATGCCCTACCCTATTCTAAATTACTAAAGTTCAAAGCTCTTTAACCTTACCAGCCCTGAACAGGGCCCTTTGCGGGGCATGCGCCAAGAAGTTCAGCTCTTTTGCCTGTAAAAAAAAACATACAATACCCCCCCCCAACATTACAACCCACCACCCACATACCCCTAATCTAACCCAAACCCCCCTTAAATAAACCTAACACTAAGCCCCTGAAGATCTTCCTACCTTATCTTCACCCTGTCAGGTTCACCGATCCGTCCTGAAGAGCTCCTCCGATGTCCTGATCCAAGCCCAAGCGGGGGGCTGAAGAGGTCCATGATCCGGCTGAAGTCTTCATCCAAGCGGGAGCTGAAGAGGTCCACGATCCGGATGAAGTCTTCTTCCAAGCGGGAGCTGAAGAGGTCCATGATCCGGATGAAGTCTTCTATCAACTGCATCTTCAATCTTCTTTCTTCCGGATCCATCTTGCAGACTCCGACACGGAACATCCTCTTCTCCCGACGCCTACTAGCCGAATGACGGTTCCTTTAAGTGAAGTCATCCAAGATGGCATCCCTCGAATTCCGATTGGCTGATAGGATTCTATCAGCCAATCGGAATTAAGGTAGGAATATTCTGATTGGCTGATGGAATCAGCCAATCAGAATCAAGTTCAATCCGATTGGCTGATCCAATCAGCCAATCAGATTGAGCTCGCATTCTATTGGCTGTTCCGATCAGCCAATAGAATGCGAGCTCAATCTGATTGAACTTGATTCTGATTGGCTGATTCCATCAGCCAATCAGAATATTCCTACCTTAATTCCGATTGGCTGATAGAATCCTATCAGCCAATCGGAATTCGAGGGACGCCATCTTGGATGACGTCCCTTAAAGGAACCGTCATTCGGCTAGTAGGCGTCGGGAGAAGAGGATGTTCCGCGTCGGAGGTCTGCAAGATGGATCCGGAAGAAAGAAGATTGAAGATGCAGTTGATAGAAGACTTCATCCGGATCATGGACCTCTTCAGCTCCCGCTTGGATGAAGACTTCATCCGGATCATGGACCTCTTCAGCTCCCGCTTGGATGAAGACTTCAGCCGGATCATGGACCTCTTCAGCCCCCCGCTTGGGCTTGGATCAGGACATCGGAGGAGCTCTTCAGGACGGATCGGTGAACCTGACAGGGTGAAGATAAGGTAGGAAGATCTTCAGGGGCTTAGTGTTAGGTTTATTTAAGGGGGGTTTGGGTTAGATTAGGGGTATGTGGGTGGTGGGTTGTAATGTTGGGGGGGGGTATTGTATGTTTTTTTTTTTACAGGCAAAAGAGCTGAACTTCTTGGGGCATGCCCCCAAAGGGCCCTGTTCAGGGCTGGTAAGGTTAAAGAGCTTTGAACTTTAGTAATTTAGAATAGGGTAGGGCATTTTTTTATTTTGGGGGGCTTTGTTATTTTATTAGGGGGCTTAGAGTAGGTGTAATTAGTTTAAAATTGTTGTAATATTTTTCTTATGTTTGTAAATATTTTTTTATTTTTTGTAACTTAGTTCTTTTTTATTTTTTGTACTTTAGCTAGTTTATTTAATTGTATTTATTTGTAGGAATTGTATTTAATTAATTTATTGATAGTGTAGTGTTAGGTTAATTGTAGGTAATTGTAGGTAGTTTATTTAATTAATTTCTTGATAGTGTAGTGTTAGGTTTAATTGTAATTTAGGTTAGTATTTATTTTACAGGTAATTTTGTAATTATTTTAACTATTTTAGCTATTAAATAGTTCTTAACTATTTAATAGCTATTGTACCTGGTTAAAATAAATACAAAGTTACCTGTAAAATAAATATAAATCCTAAAATAGCTATAATATAATTATAATTTATATTGTAGCTATATTAGGATTTATTTTACAGGTAAGTATTTATCTTTAAATAGGAATAATTTATTTAATAAGAGTTAATTAATTTCGTTAGATGTAAATTATATTTAATTTAGGGGGGTGTTAGTGTTAGGGTTAGACTTAGCTTTAGGGGTTAATACATTTATTAGAGTAGCGGTGAGCTCCAGTCGGCAGATTAGGGGTTAATAATTGAAGTTAGGTGTCGGCGATGTTAGGGAGGGCAGATTAGGGGTTAATACTATTTATTATAGGGTTAGTGAGGCGGATTAGGGGTTAATAACTTTATTATAGTAGCGCTCAGGTCCGCTCGGCAGATTAGGGGTTAATAAGTGTAGGCAGGTGGATGCGACGTTGAGGGGGGCAGATTAGGGGTTAATAAATATAATATAGGGGTCGGCGGTGTTAGGGGCAGCAGATTAGGGGTACATAAGGATAACGTAGGTGGCGTCGCTTTGCGGTCGGCAGATTAGGGGTTAATAAGTGTAGGCAGATGGAGGCGACGTTGAGGGGGGCAGATTAGTGGTTAATAAATATAATACAGGGGTCGGCGGTGTTAGGGGGAGCAGATTAGGGGTACATAAGGATAACGTAGGTGGCGGTCGGCAGATTAGGGGTTAAAAAATTTTATTAGAGTGTCGGCGATGTGGGGGGACCTCGGTTTAGGGGTACATAGGTAGTTTATGGGTGTTAGTGTACTTTAGAGTACAGTAGTTAAGAGATTTATGAACCGGCGTTAGCCCAGAATGCTCTTAACTACTGACTTTTTTCCTGCGGCTGGAGTTTTGTCGTTAGATGTCTAACGCTCACTTCAGAAACGACTCTAAATACCGGAGTTAGAAAAATCCCATTGAAAAGATAGGATACGCAATTGATGTAAGGGGATCTGCGGTATGGAAAAGTCGCGGCTGAAAAGTGAGCGTTAGACCCTATTTTGAGTGACTCCAAATACCGGCGGTAGCCTAAAACCAGCGTTAGGAGGCTCTAACGCTGGTTTTCACGGCTAACGCCAAACTCCAAATCTAGGTCATAGTATTTGGATTGTCATGGTTAATATGGACCAATAAAATAATATTTAAAGTGTCCAGCATATTGACATGACAAATAATATTCATAAATACGTTATTTATAAGGGTCCTTTTCTCTTCCAAAGTGTCTGAAATCAATGTGTACAATATGTTTTTCTGTGGCATATATGTCCTTTTAAATACCTGCTAATATCTTATTTATCTATAAAACCTTAGCTCAAGCACTACTTTTTAGTTTGTTGTGTACAAGAAATTCTAAATAATTCTCAACCTCTATTTTTCCCTGTCTTACCCTATTTAAGTAATTTCATTTTGCTGCCAAAATATAAAATCTTATGTTTATCAGTATTTAATCTCCTTTGCCATTTTTACAAATCTCTTTGCAGAACAGTTAAATATTGTTCTGATTTAATCACCTTATAGTGTATAGTCTCATTATCAAAGTTAGATCTTACCATTATTCAGGGTCATTTATAAAACCATTAAAAAAAGCTTTTTTATTATTCTATGGGCCTTTACAGTCACATATGTATGCTTTTTAAATAACTTTTTCAGTTTTATATCTAGCCACGTTTTCCTTTCTTTTTTACAGACAAGTGAACTGGGAAACTTTCTTGAAGCAAAGCGTCATCTATATTCTTGCAGCACGCCCAAATAGCTCTGCCATTCACCTGAAGCCATCTGTATAGAAACCGTGAGAATAAAAACAGGGGTTACCCATAAGCCTGATGACGCATGATGTATGGACAGAAGGATGGAATATCTGATGATAACAATGTTCCCTGCATAGTCTGCATAGTTGGTCTAGATGACCTGGACACTGCACAAAGCTATTTGCCCTATACAAAAATGTCTTCCCCCTTTTCCCTTTGCTAAATGACTATATTTTTATTAGATTGCAAGTTTCATGCTCTAAATAAAGCCAAGGATTAATGCAGATATAAGTGACAAAGTTCTGAAGAAACTGAAGATTTGGTATAACCAAGACTGTGTGGATCTGGAGGCTAAAGTCACTTCAGGTCTATAATCGCACACCAGAAAAACGTCAAACAGGGTCATGAGCAACCTAATATATGGAAGGCGCCAAAGAGCTGTGATTTTGTCTTGGTTGGGGTGGGACTGGCTTTAGTGTAGAGAAGACATCATAATGACCATGACCTGGATATGTGGTCACTGTATTCTCCTGTATAGTAATTATCCTTAAATGCTGACTTTGGGGTATTGCTGAACAAAACATATTTAATTCTGGAGTACATTTGAGTTTGGTTTGTGATATTTTCATGTTTGTAACTGCTATCTTCCACAGTTTTAACATTCACAAGAATTGATATAATTCACTGTATTCAATAAGAAGATCAAAGTGTGCTCATTGTTGACTTTTTAGTAGGATCACAATGAATTGCAGCAACATTTTAATACCCTCTGTTTTTATGGGTTGTGGCTATAGCAATGCTGTGACATATTAAAGGAGCAGGGTTTAATAAGCATTGACAGTTACACTTGTGATGATATTTTTCTTACTGTCTTCATTTGAGCTAATGTATTCTATTGGATGATACATCTTCTACAAGAAAAGTTAAATGACACTAACACGAACTTGTCTTTGTCTGAAAAACATTATAGTCTTTTATCTAATCTGGCCTATAAAGATAACTATTTATACCAATTCTACGTTGACGTAATTTCAAATACATTTCAAAATTTAGGAGTGACACTTGTTACCAGTCTATTAATATTTGTGGGCATTAGATAGAGGTATAACCAACACTTAATGGATTTAATATTTGTATGAAAAGAGCAGTCATTAAAAAAAATTGGCAACAAACCACTTACCTTACAATGAGCAAAACATTAGCCTCCGTCATATTAAGATATTTTTACTATTGTCTTCTACTGTTAGTATTTTTTTATATAACAAAGATACATTCTAAAATATATTATGTACATATTGTGTTGTATGTAAGGAGAGATACTGTTAGAGGGAACCGTGATAAGGGGCGGCAGATTAGGGGTTAATAAGTGTAGTTAGGATGCGGCGACATTGGGGGCGGCAGATTAGGGGTTAATAAATATAATGTAGGTGTCGGCGATGTTGGGGGCAGCAGATTAGGTGTTCATAAATATAATGTAGGTGGCGGCGGTGTCCGGAGCAGCAGATTAGGGGTTAAAAAATGTATTATAGTGTTTGCGATGTGGGAGGGCCTCAGTTTAGGGGTTAATAGGTAGTTTATGGGTGTTAGTGTACTTTTTAGCACTTTAGTTATGAGTTTTATGTTACGGCGTTGTACCATAAAACTCTTAACTACTGACTTTTAAATGTGTTAGGACTCTTGTCGGTAGAGGGTGTACCACTCACTTTTTGGCCTCCCAGGAAAGACTCGTAATACCGGTGCTATAGAAGTCCCATAGAAAAAACACTTTACGAAGTTTACGTAAGTCATTTTGCAGTAAGGCCAAAGAAGTGTGCGGTGACCCTAAACCTGCAAGACTCGTAATAGCAGCGGGCGTAAAAAAAGCAGCGTTAGGATCTGTTAACGCTGCTTTTTTACCCTAACGCACAACTCGTAATCTAGCCGTATATAAATTACTTTATAAATGTGTTACTCGTGGGTAGCATTATATAAAATATTGTAATTTATATACCGCTAGATTTGGAGTTTTGTCGGTAACGACCCGAAAAACTAACGCCGGCTTTTTTCTGGCCGCACCATAAAAATAACTCTGGTATTGAGAGTCCACAGAATGGCTGCGTTAGGCTCCAAAAAAGGAGCGTAGAGCATATTTAACGCAGCTTCAACTCTCGATACCAGAGTTGCTTACGCAAGCGGCCAGCCTCAAAAACGTGCTCGTGCACGATTCCCCCATAGAAAACAATGGGGCTGTTTGAGCTGAAAAAAAACCAAACACCTGCAAAAAAGCAGCGTTCAGCTCCTAACGCAGCCCCATTGTTTGCTATGCGGTAACCCTTCCTACGTCTGCACTTAACACTCTAACATGTACCCCGAGTCTAAACACCCCTAACCTTACACTTATTAACCCCTAATCTGCCGCCCCCGCTATAGCTGACCCCTGCATATTATTATTAACCCCTAATCTGCCGCTCCGTAAACCGCCGCTACTTACATTATCCCTATGTACCCCTAATCTGCTGCCCTAACATCGCCGACCCCTATATTATATTTATTAACCCCTAATCTGCCCCCCACAATGTCGCCTCCACCTGCCTACACTTATTAACCCCTAATCTGCCGAGCGGACCTGAGCGATACTATAATAAAGTTATTAACCCCTAATCCGCCTCACTAACCCTATAATAAATAGTATTAACCCCTAATCTGCCCTCCCTAACATCGCCAACACCTAACTTCAATTATTAACCCCTAATCTGCCGACTGGAGCTCACCGCTACTCTAATAAATGTATTAACCCCTAAAGCTAAGTCTAACCCTAACACTAACACCCCCCAAGTTAAATATAATTTACATCTAACGAAATTAATTAACTCTTATTAAATAAATTATTCCTATTTAAAGATAAATACTTACCTGTAAAATAAATCCTAATATAGCTACAATATAAATTATAATTATATTATAGCTATTTTAGGATTTATATTTATTTTACAGGTAACTTTGTATTTATTTTAACCAGGTACAATAGCTATTAAATAGTTAAGAACTATTTAATAGCTAAAATAGTTAAAATAATTACAAAATTACCTGTAAAATAAATACTAACCTAAGTTACAATTAAACCTAACACTACACTATCAATAAATTAATTAAATAAACTACCTACAATTACCTACAATTAACCTAACACTACACTATCAATAAATTAATTAAATACAATTCCTACAAATAAATACAATTAAATAAACTAGCTAAAGTACAAAAAATAAAAAAGAACTAAGTTACAAAAAATAAAAAAATATTTACAAACATACGAAAAATATTACAACAATTTTAAACTAATTACACCTACTCTAAGCCCCCTAATAAAATAACAAAGCCCCCCAAAATAAAAAAATGCCCTACCCTATTCTAAATTACTAAAGTTCAAAGCTCTTTAACCTTACCAGCCCTGAACAGGGCCCTTTGCGGGGCATGCGCCAAGAAGTTCAGCTCTTTTGCCTGTAAAAAAAACCATACAATACCCCCCCCAACATTACAACCCACCACCCACATACCCCTAATCTAACCCAAACCCCCCTTAAATAAACCTAACACTAAGCCCCTGAAGATCTTCCTACCTTATCTTCACCCTGTCAGGTTCACCGATCCGTCCTGAAGAGCTCCTCCGATGTCCTGATCCAAGCCCAAGCGGGGGGCTGAAGAGGTCCATGATCCGGCTGAAGTCTTCATCCAAGCGGGAGCTGAAGAGGTCCACGATCCGGATGAAGTCTTCATCCAAGCGGGAGCTGAAGAGGTCCATGATCCGGATGAAGTCTTCTATCAACTGCATCTTCAATCTTCTTTCTTCCGGATCCATCTTGCAGACTCCGAAACGGAACATCCTCTTCTCCCGACGCCTACTAGCCGAATGACGGTTCCTTTAAGTGAAGTCATCCAAGATGGCATCCCTCGAATTCCGATTGGCTGATAGGATTCTATCAGCCAATCGGAATTAAGGTAGGAATATTCTGATTGGCTGATGGAATCAGCCAATCAGAATCAAGTTCAATCCGATTGGCTGATCCAATCAGCCAATCAGATTGAGCTCGCATTCTATTGGCTGTTCCGTGATAAGAAGTTAAAGGGACAGTTTACTCAAAAATTGTCTCCCCTTTTAATTTGTTCTCAATGATCCACTTTACCTGCTGGAGTGTATTAAATTGTTTACAAGTATTTCCATTACCCTTATATTGGCATATAAAAATAGTTTATTTAGCCTGTGGTATCCCGACCTATCATGAAAGTTTTTGGTCTTGAGGCCAAGCTGTGTTAACACAGCCAGCAGAAGAAATTACACTCCCAGTGGGGTATAGAAGAGATAAGGTAATAAAATGTTAATTCTCCATGGTTCTCTCCAATTATTGGTTATTGGTTTATGGACAGATATAAGATAAAGAAGCATGTGTGTGTACACAATGTGATAAAGTAATGAGATCTGATTATACTACAAGCTCAACCCATTTTATTAGGTTGTGGCTTCAAAACACAAAATCAGCTAATTCATATACACAAATAAACTTAACAAGCACATTCTCATACATTTTATACTCTGCAGCTGGTAAAAAAAGTAATTGGAAACACATTAAAGGAAAAACAATTTTATAGTATACTGTCCCTTTAACTAGTGGAATTTAGGGGTAATTATGCAAAGTGTACAGAAAACTGATGAACAAATGAAGAGAACTGTTAAGATTAACATTTGATTGTTGCTTCAAGTATTGTATAGATAAAGCACCAAGAGACAGACCCACCTATAGCTCTGACCAAAGGCTATCTAGATAGACTGTATAGGAATGATAGTGGGTTATGTGATCAGAGCACCTCACGAACAAGGCCAGATGCAGAGGCGTAACTAGAAGTCTCAGGGTCCCGGTGCAACAATCCATGAAGGCCCCCCCAACTTGCAATACAAGAGTCCGTCCACCATGATATAAATAAAACATGGAACTGCCCTAATTTTGTAGCGACAGACACACATACTGTACACACACACATGCACTCACAGAAGCATACATATACACACACAGACACACACATATATATATATATATATATACACAGTATATATGTGTCTGTTTTCTAGACACACCCACACACACACACAGACACACACACACATATATATATATATATATATATATATATATATATATACACAGTATATATGTGTCTGTTTTCTAGACACACCCACAGAATGACATTTTTCTTACTAAAAATAAAAAAATCATAAATTTTAAAAATGTATATTCCCAGGCCACTTGATTTAAAACATTGTACTTAGTGCATGAAAGAGTTTACAGTCACTTTCATATTTACACAACACACATATGGCCAGATTACGAGTTTTGCGTTATGAGCGGCTTATAATAACTTGCAAGTTATTGCCACCGCTCACCTTTAATAGCGCTGCTATTACAGGTTTTCCAAAAACCTGCATTAGCGGGCAATATGGTTGCGTTGAGCTACATACCGCACACAAATACCAGCGCTGCTTTGAGCTGGTTTTACGTGCTTGTGCACGATTTCCCCATAGACATCAATGGGGAGAGCCGGCTAAAAAAAAGCCTAACACCTGCAATAAAGGAGCGTAAAGCTCTGTAACACAGCCCCATTGATTCCTAGGGGGAAAGAAAATTTATGTTTACACCTAACACCCTAACATAAACCCAGAGTCTAAACACCCCTAATCTGCTTCCCCTAACATCGCCGACACCTACATTAAATTATTAACCCCTAAATAATCTGCCGCTCCCGACATCGCCTCTACCTACATTACACTTATTAACCCCTAATCTGCTGTCCCAATGTCATCGCTACCTACATTACACTTATTAACCCCTAATCTGCCGCCCCCAACGTCGCCGCCACCTACATAAATTTATTAGCCCCTAATTTGCCGCCCCCAACATCGCCGCTGCCACTATACTAAAGTTATTAACCTCTGGCCTCCCACATCACTAACACTAAATAAATATATTAACCCCTAACCCTAACACCCCTAACTTAAATATAATTAAAATAAATAAAAATAAAAATTACTATCATTAACTAAATAAGTCCTATTTAAAACTAAATACCTATAAAATAAACCCTAAGCTAGCTACAATATAACTAATAGTTACATTGTATCTATCTTAGGTTTTATTTTTATTTCACAGCTAAGTTTGTATTTATTTTAACTAGGTAGAATAGTTAGTAAATAATTATTAACTATTTACTAACTACCTAGTTAAAATAAATACAAATTTACCTGTAAAATAAAACTTAACCTGTCTTACACTTAACATTACACTAAAATTAAATAAATTACATTAATTAAATACAATTAACTAAATAAAAAAAATAAAAAAACAGTGGGCTGCAACTAACGATTATTTTCATAATCGATTCATCAGCCGATTATTTTTTCGATTAATCGACTAAACGGATAAAAATTAAAAAAATATTTTTTCCCTTTATTTAAAATAAAATCCAAGCTATTTTGCCTGCAGCAGAGAAGAGACGCTTAGTTGGTGTTGAGATGCATAAGTAGGGTTTTGCCAATTTCACCAAGGTTGGATTATTTATCTTTATTAGCTCCCCAAATGCAAGTGGCTTCTTAACAAAGTAAGCCTGGACTTCATTCTAACATAAAAATATCTTGAATATATATATATGCAATGGACCAATGGTAAACAATCAGCTACAAGGTTAGGGAAAAAATATCTAGTCCACTCTTAAAATAACAGATGTATAATTAGATGTTGAATTTTGTACATTAATTAATTAATTAAAAAATATATATAAAAAAAAAAAGGGGAAAAGCGCTAAGGACTATATATATTGATAACAAGACAAAGCCTTGCATATTGATCTATACAGTACCTATAATCAGCAATAGCAAGCGATCCACTAATAATTGTGCACACAGATAAGTGCAAATCAATTCAAATAACAACTCCCTTCAATCTAGGGCTAGGTGTAAATAACAAGCTGTGCACTATATCATGCAAAGCATCGTCCCAAATCATCGGATTTAATATAAACAATCCAAATTATGGCTGCTATTATTTCTGGGTTGTACATAAGCCAGGAGTATTTGTAAACTTAAAAATAAACTTATAATTTCCATAAAAATGTCTGTAGACTAAGGACATAACCATAAAACACAATACCATGTGCAGGAGCTCATTGGGGTGAAGCAGCTGGTGCTGTGCACAGACCAACTAATTGCAAACCAACTAATCGATTATGAGATTTGTTGACAACTATTTTCATAGTCGATTATTATCGATTATATTGATTAGTTGTTGCAGCTGAATAAAAAAATTATCAAAATTATGAAATTATCAAATATTTAAACTAATTACACCTAATCTAATAGCCCTATAAAAATAAAAAGCCCCCCCAAAATAAAAAAACCTAGCCTAAACTAAACTGCCAATACCCCTTAAAAGTGACTTTTGTGGGGCATTGCCCCAAAGAAATCAGCTCTTTTACCTGTAAAAAAAAACCTACCTAAAAAACCTAAGCTCCCCATTGCCCTGAAAATGGCATTTGGATGGGCATTGCACTTTAAAGGGCATTTAGCTCTTTTTCGTTGCCCAAAGTCCCTAAGCTAAAAATAAAACCCACCTAAGAAACCCTTAAAAAAACTAACACTAACCCCCGAAGATCCACTTACAGTTTTTGAAGACCAGACATCCATCCTCATCCAAGCGGGAAGAAGTCCTCATCCAAGCGGCAAGAAGTCCTCAATGAAGTCTTCATCCAAGCGGCAAGAAGTCGTCCTCAAGGCGGGAAGAGACTTCATCCAGACGGTATCTTCTATCTTCATACTTCCGACGTGGAGTAGCTCCATCTTCAAGACATCTGGCGTGGAGCATCCTCTTCTTTTGACTCCTCTTGAAGAATGAAGTTTCCTTTAAATGACGTCATCCAAGATGGCGTCCCTTGAAGTCCGATTGACTGATAGAAATCTATCAGCCATTCAGAATTAAAGGGTAACAAATCCTATTGAATTCCGATTGGCTGATAGAATTCTATCAGACAATCGGAATTAAAGGGTAACAAATCCAATGCGATCTCAATCCTATTGGCTGATTGGATCAGCCAATAGGATTGAAGCTCAATCCTATTGGCTGAGGATTTTTTAACCTTTAATTCTGATTGGCTGATAGAACTCTATCACCCAATCGGAATTCAAGGGATGCCATCTTGGATGACGTCATTTAAAGGAAACTTAATTCTTCAAGAGGAGTCGAAAGAAGAGGATGCTCCGCGCTGGATGTCTTGAAGAGGGAGTAGCTCCATGTCTGAAGGATGAAGATAGAAGATGCCGTCTGGATGAAGACTTCTGCCCGCCTTGAGGATGACGTCTTGCTGCTTGGATGAAGACTTCTCCCGGCTTCTTTGAGGACTTCTTGCCTCTTCGATGAGGACTTCATTAGGGGTTAATATTTTTATTATAGTGTTTGCGATGCGCGAGGGCCTCGGTTTAGGGGTTAATAGGTAGTTTATGGGTGTTAGTGTACTTTGTAACACTTTAGTTATGAGTTTTATGCTACAGCTTTGTAGCGCAAAACCCAAAACTACTGACTTTAGATGGCGGAACGAATCTTGTCGGTATAGTCTGTACCGCTCACTTTTTGGCCTCCCGGGCAAAACTCGTAATACCGGCGCTATGGAAGTCCCATTGATAAAGGACTTTTTGAAAGGTGCGGTAGTTATGTTGCGTTACGGCCAAAGAGGTGTGTGGTACAGCTATACCAACAAGACTCGTAATAACGGTGGTAGTGAAAAAGCAGCGTTATGAGCCATAACGCAAAACTCGTATAGTTAATTCCCTATGATGACTTTAAATACATTTTTTGCAGCTGTTGCATTAAATTTGGAGATTCAATAAGCAAAAAAAAGCCTTGTAAAACATTTCCTTTTGTACTGTTAAATAGTCCTTTCATAATGAACTCTAGAACACTCTTAAAATGATTCTTTCTGTATATTTCCCCCTCCCCAGCTAGCCATTCTAGTTTTTGCCCCAGTCATTCCATACAACATAACCATACCACCCTTTTAACATGCCATTGGATCTGTGCCAAATATATTTATGATATTACTCTGCATCTTATATGCAAATCACCTTTTTCCAGCCAATAAATTAACACTGTAATGAAAATACATTCTGTCACTCACCCTTTTAGAAAACAAATATGCCACTGTCCTAGTGGTGTTCCTGTGCCAGAGATGTGGTTTCTAATGAATGCCAATTTCAGCTTTTAATTTCATTCTATCACTTTCTTGTCATCCTATGTCCCAATATAAATTAATTGTAATTCCACAAGGATAAATACTGCTTTCCTTATAAATTAAGTAGATGCACTATCAATTACCATTCATATATTACTTGAAAACACATTCACTAGAAACATATATAAATTTCTCTCAAAATAAAACATTGATTGAAGAGTGAAAACTGTAGAAAGAAAAGAAAAAAAAACATTTTGCCCACTGACATCAATAATTAGATGATAGTTACAAAGACAAGTTGCTTATAGGTATATATTCAATAGTATACTTACCTTGATGATACCCCTTTCATGTAAGGCAGTGTGCATGCACCCAGGTACCTGTCCTTGCAACAAGTTGACTACCAATAGAACTGAAGGTGTTGTTTTTATGAGCCAGTGATACTTCAGTATGAGTTGAGAACTAATTTTACATAAAAAATATTATTAATAATGCAAACAGCCTTAACTAGTTTTGATGCAAAAAATATAGCTTGTATTAACTATTATTTTTTAATATGTAGGGGCGGACATTTCTGTGTCCTTTTAAATGTGATAACTCAGCTTATGCTTCCTTATAATTTTAGAATAAAATGGTGAAGCAAACGATGGGTTAATGATTCAGCCACCTCCCAAATATTGGTATACTCTGTGACAGCTTCTTACTAGTATAGGTCATGTGACCTTGTTTTATATACCAGCTGCTGTGGCAGGATAAGCTATTTTGCCTTAGGATCAATTCTGATTTCATGTCGATGTCTTAGCACAAGTGCTTTAATTGTCCCAGTTCAAAGCAGATTAAACTAGTTGCTTTATTCACCCTTCAAAAGAATACTTCATGATTCTAAAACATACAGTATGTCAGTTGTATAACTTAGTAGATACCCTAGGGGTTGTGATAAAATGTAACTACATGAACAGTTCAGCATCCACAGTTTTCTTTTAAAGTCCAGTAACCTTTAATCAGTAGTTAAGCTCACTGATTAGTGGGTAAGTAAAATAGTTCTGACTTCATTCTTCATTGATACCTATTCTCACTAAGATGTCACATTTTACAACTTACCGTTTTGTTGAACAAAAAGCACTAGAAGCACTTTAAGTGAGGGCTCTCTGATCTTTTATTTAAGGCAATGCACATTCTCACCTATGCAACTTAAGTCAGCTCCATTGCTGTGGAATTATCCAAGTTTCTAATGTCCCACAGACAGTCCAGCAAGATCAAACACTTTTAATGTGTTACAACACCGGAGCTGCAGCTCTGCATACCTCCTGCCTGCGATGCAGCTCCTTTCCCGCTAAGCAGGAAATGTTTCAGAGCATTGCCATGGTAACCCGTGGCAACGCTCTGATTTAAAACTGTCAGGAGGAGTAGCAGACTGCAATTGAAGATGGGGGGCCGCGGGGGGGGAGAATTTTTTTTTTTGAAAAAAAAAAAAGTTTAAAATAAGAAAAATAAAAATAATCTGAAGATGGGGCCCCCTTGATGGGTGACCTCCCGGGGGCCCGGTCACGACAAAGGTGTGGAGTAGAATAAGTGGTGATAATCAGGTATGGTATACGGAAAATGTAATCATAACACATTGGTCATAAAACAAAAATAAATTCACAATCATAAAATCATAAAATGTGGATCCACAATTCAGGAAAAAGTGAAAAGTAAAAACATAAAAACAATAAGCATAAAAACAAAGGGCAGGTTGATAACGGATGTCCAGCTGGTGGACCTTAGCCTAATATTGGTGATACCCAATAAGAGGAGTGTGAAATCACTAAAAAAATCTGTGTTAGGGTTGTGAAGATGTGGTGATATAAGAGTGGTGCAGAGTGGACAGACCTGTTTGGTTAATTTAGCGGTACTCCGCTAGGGGGTCTCCCTTCCTCTGTCCAAACCCAGGGGTGGCCACTGGCTAGTGGAACCAGAAATATAGTTGCTGAGATCGGGGTCAAGCCAGCGGCTATATCTCCCCCAGCTGGGCTGGTCTCATTGGACTCCCAGTCAGGTAGCATCTTCTCTGCCCTGTAGCTCTTTCCTGGCAGGTATCATCCCCTCTGCCTGTCTGCTTCTAAGCAGGAATAAATCCCCCTGCCTGGCTGCTTCTTGGCAGGAATAGATCCCTCTGCCTCCAAATAGTGGGACCAGGGCTATCGTGGTTGAGACCGGGGTCAAGCCAGCGGCTGTATCTCCCCCAGCTGGGCTGGTCTCAGTGGACTCCCAGACAGGTAGCATCCCCTCTGCCTGTCTGCTTCTAGGAAGGAATAGATCCCTCTGCCTCACTGCACACTTCTAACAGGTAGCATCCCCTATGGTTTCTTCTAGGCAGGAATAGATCCCTCTGCCTTGCGGCTCCTGTTAGGTAGGTAACATCCCCTCTGCCACCCTCCTTTCTTCAGGTAGGTATTGATTCTTTACCCTGCATTGTCTTTAAAAAAGACAATTGGGACCCACAGACTCTGTAGCAGGCCTCTCCTGCAGGGAGAGGTGCAGCCATAATGAAGGATCAGAACCTCTGCAACCGGTTTACCTGAAAGAATCAGACCACACTACCTGTTCCAGAAAGAACTACTACTATTGCTTTATTTCATTCAGGATTAGCTATTACAAACACACCAGTAAGCTTATGGTGACACACACTCCTTAAAATAAGCATAGAAAAACATATAGGAAACAATATAATAAAGCAATATAACTTTGCCAACAGGATGGAGGATTTAGGTAGTTCTAAACAGTACAAACAACCTTTATCTGTTGGTATTTTTGCCTATGCAAATATATGCAAATTAGCCATTCCTTCTCTTGTGTCCATTTTGGTGGTGAGCTTGCAACCAATAGATGGTGCTGTTATGATGTTTTTGGGATAGTTAAACCAATAGATGGCACTGTGTCACACATTGTCCATGTATGTGACTAGGGAACCATCACAGTGCCCCCCGTTGACCAACGGTCCGGCAGACCAGGCTAGATCCTGAACGGATCGGCTTCGTACTATTCGGGAAAGAACATGACCAAATGCAACATAACTCAAACAAAACCAGTAATTCTCAGAATCACATCTTTCTTGAGGATCCATTCGCTAGCCTCACTGTCCTCCCAACCTGGTTTAAAAATGCTCCCAGGCCAAACATGGAGGCATCTGGGCCCACTCCATGTGCTGGCTGGCTTTAGTTTGTGCTGGGGTTTTAGTGGTCACTGGGTATGCCTCCTTAAGTATTGATCCAGTAGATGTTGCAAAGGCTGGTGTCAGCTGACCCAGGTCATTTCCTAACAACACTTCAACCGGCAGATCTTTCATGACCCCAGCCTCTATTGTATGGGTTCCAGCTCCCCAATCCAAATGCACCCAAGTGGTGGGTAACCGATGTATTGCTCCCCCTGCCACCCTGACGAGGACAGTGCGTCCGGTCCTCTGCTTTGACTGAGCTCGATTTGACTTTTTTAGGGTTAGGGTAGCTCCAGTGTCCCGTAAACCCTGAGCTGGTTAACTGTCTAATAGTACTAGCTGCCGGCGGTTATCCTGAGCAGCTGCTTGGATGGGGTCCACTTCATGGAGCACCCCCCATACTTCTTTAGTCTCAAGGGGGTCTGCTCCTAAACCAATCAGTGGATGCTGGTTCCCTTCTGTAAACGAGCTCACTGGGACAGGTTTTCCGGTCACCAGGTGGACGGCATCCCGCACAGGTCCTAGTGGGGGCCGGGGCCTGGAACCGCTGTTTGGGGTTGCTGTGGTTCTGTTAGGGTGAATTGCCATTTGTGGAAGGGGTGGTGCTGATTAAGGAGACATGGGCTGGGATATTTCACGGTGAACCGATTGCTCCTCCCGTCTGGTGTCCTGGTATTCATCAGCCAGACGAGCAGCTTCATCCACAGTTAGTGGTCTCCTGTCTCGGACCCAGTCTAACCTCTGAAGATGTGTAATCATAAAATTGCTCCAGAAGTAGCAGCTGCAGTGCATGGTCCAGGGCAGTTGCCTGGCACCCCTGCATCCAGTTGTATGCGGCCTGGTGCATCCGGTAGGCCCATTCCACATAAGTGTCTTTCTCCTTTTTCCACAGATCTCTGAATGTTCTGCGGTAGGCCACTGGAGTAATGGCATAACGGGCCAGCAGTCTTTCTTTTACCCGGCTGTAGTCCAGGCTATCATCATCAGGAACTGCCCGGTAAGCTTCAGCAGCTCTCCCCGTCAACTTACTGGCCAAAATTGTAACCCAGTCTGTGGAAACCACACTCTTTGTAGAGTACACTGCTTCTCAAAGTCCTGCAGGTATGCATCAATGTCCCCCTCTGCCTGTTTATATGCAGCAAACAGCTTCTTTGTTCCTTTGTTGCCCCCCTGGCAAGAAGAGGCCCCGTTTCCTGGCCAATTCAGTATTTCGGCCATGCGGAGCCTAAACTCTCTCTCTGCCTGCTGCATGGCAGTCACATCAGCCATAATTTTTTCAACAGGGCCAATCGTGCTCGGACTTCCCGCTGAAAATCTGACTCACCAGGGGTCTCCAAGAGTGGTGGGCAGGACTGGTCACTTCCATTAGATCAGCAATTAGAGTGTCTTTGGATTTTTTTTGGCTAATCTTCCTCGGGCTTCCAACAAATCCTTAAGGGTGCTTTGCTTTAGGACCCGGTACAGCTGCTCCATCCACTATTCAGCTGCTACTCGTGAAGGATCTCCCGATGGAGATCAGATCCCAGTGGTGGTTTGGACCTTCCCTGTACAGAAGGGATGATCCCAACGCTGCCACCAAATGTAGCGGTACTCCGCTAGGGGATCTCCCTTCCTCTGTCCAAACCCAGGGGTGGCCACCAGATAGTGGGACCAGAGATATAGTTGCTGAGACCGGGGTCAAGCCTGCTTCTAGGCAGGAATAAATCCCCCTGCCTGGCTGCTTCTTGGTAGGAATAGATTCCTCTGCCTCCAAATAGTGGGACCAGGGCTATCGTGGCTGAGACTGGGGTCAAGTCAGCGTCTGTATCTCCCCCAGCTGGGCTGGTCTCAGTGGACACCCAGGCAGGTAGCGTCCCCTCTGCCTGTCTGCTTCTAGGCAGGAATAGATCCCTCTTCCTCACTGCACGCTTAAAGCATGTAGCGTCCCATATGGTTTCTTCTAGGCAGGAATACATCCCTCTGCCTTGCTGCTCCTGTCGGCGAGTAACGTCCCCTGTGCCACACTCCTTTCTCTTGTAAGATGTATTGAGTCCACAGATTCATCCACACTTGTGGGATATGCTCCTTCCTTACAGGAAGTGGCAAAGAGAGCACCCACAGCAGAGCTGTCTATATAGCTCCTCCCTTAGCTCCACCCCCCAGTCATTCTCTTTGCCTACTCTAAGTACTAGGAAGGGTAAAGTGAGTGTGGTGAATAAAATGTTAGTTTTTATTTTCTCAAGCAAAAGTTTGTTATTTTAAATGGTACCGGTGTGTACTATTCACTCTCTGGCAGAAAAGGGATGAAGATTTCTGCAAGGAGGATGATGATCTTAGCACTTTGTAACTAAGATCCACTGCTGTTCTCACAAGTGCTGAAGAGTACAGGAAAACTTCAGTTGGGGGAACGGTTCCGTCTTTTTTTTTTCTAGACAGACTGTGATAATTCTAGAAAAGACTGGCAATATCCCCATGAGGGAAGGGTAAGCTGTATTCAGACACTTAGTAGGAATCCCAGCTTGCATAAAGGGCTCATTAGTTACTGGCGACACTGGAAAAAACGTTTTTTTTTATTAGCAAATGTAACGTTTTTTGAGGGACTTTAAGGGGTCATTGTGGCTTGTTAAAGGGTTATCAACCCACATGACTAGTTTGAGAAACACTCTGTTGTGTTTCTTTTAGGCCCCATAACATCGAGTGAGGTGGGAGGGGCCTATTTTCATGCCTCAGTTGCGCAGTTTCTTTTCCTTAGAGACATCCAGCTGCTTCTCCAGAGGTTCCTACTGTGTTTGAGGGCTTTAAAGAAGTTTTTTTCCCCCACAAATCGTTCCTATAGGGCAGGTAGGCGCCCCAGCAGAGCTGTGGCAAGGTGCTGAACATTTTTTTTACCAGTTTTTTACATTTTGTCAATCCAGTTTTTACATTAAGGGGTTAATTGTTTATTTGCATAGCTGTGCAAAGCTACTAAGGCTTTATGATGCTACTGTAAAAATTATTATTGCTCAGGAAGGTATTAGCGACTCTAGATGATTGTGACCCTATAGTGGTCCCAGAGAAATTGTGTAAAATGGACAAATACTTATAGGTTCCTGTTTACACTGATGTTTTTCCAGTCCCTAAGAGGATTGTGAATATTGTTACTAAGGAGTGGGATAGACCAGGTATTCCGTTCGCTCCCCCTCCTGTTTTTAAGAAAATGTTTCCCATATCTGACACCATGCGGGACTCGTGGCAGACAGTTCCTAAGGTGGAGGGAGCTATTTCTACTCTTGCTAAGCGTGTAACTATACCTATCGAAGACAGTTGTGCTTTCAAAGATCCTATGGATAAAAAATTAGAGGGTCTCCTGAAGAAAATTTTTGTTCATCAAGGTTTTTTTCTCCAACCTATTGCGTGCATTGTTCCTGTAACTACTGCAGCTGCTTTCTGGTTCGAGGCTCTAGAAGAGGCTCTTCAGATGGAGACTCCATTAGAGGATATTATGGATAGAATTAAGGCCCTTAAGTTGGCTAATTCTTTCATTACAGATGCCGCTTTCCAACTGGCTAAATTAGCGGCAAAGAATTCAGGTTTTGCCATTTTAGCACGCAGGGCGTTACGGCTTAAGTCCTGGTCTGCTGATGTGTCATCAAAATCTAAACTTTTGAACATCCCTTTCAAAGGAAAGACCCTATTCGGGCCTGAACTGAAAGAGATGATTTCAGACATCACTGGAGGGAAAGGCCATGCCCTCCCTCAGGATAAAACAAATACAGGTGGCCCTCGTTGTACAACGGTTCAATTTACACCGTTTCAGAATAACAACCTTTTTTTTCCAGTCATGTGACTGCTATTGAAAAGCATTGAGAAGCAGTGCATTTATTAAAATAGCCAGTAGGCAGAGCTGTCCGCTTGTGTTGCAGCAAAGCCAAGCAAGCCGAAATTAATCAGTTTAACCAGTCCTGTCTATAAATCAGTCCAGATTGGAATGCATAGAAGGAACTGTTTGCAGAAAAATGCAAGTGAAGTCTGTGTTGTGTGATTATTTTATTAGGTTTATAATGGTGTTTAGCAAATGTTTTTGTTCATTTAACTTAGTTTAATTATATATTCTGTGTTGTGTAATTATTATTAGGTTTATAATGCTGTTTAGCATTTAAAGTCTTCATTTCAAATCTTTAAAAATAATGTATTAGGTGTTACTTATGACAATTTTGAGAGGGGCCTGGAACCTATCTCCCTCACTTCCCATTGATTTACATTATAAACTGGGTTTCAATTTACAACGGTTTCAATTTACAACCATTCCTTCTGGAACCTAACCCCGGCGTAAACTGAGGGCTACCTGTAAAATGAGGACCAAACAAAATAATTTTCATTCCTTTCGGAACTTCAAGGGTGGTCCCGCTTCAGCTTCCCCTGCTGCAAAGGGGAATTTTGCTCAATCCAAGTCAGTTTGGAGACCTAACCAAGCTTGGAACAAGGGTAAACAGGCCAAGAAGCCTGCAGATGCCTCTAAGACAGCATGAAGGGGTAGCCCCCGATCCAGGACCGGATCTAGAAGGGGGCAGACTCTCTCTCTTCGCTCAGGCTTGGGCAAGAGATGTTCATGATTCCTGGGCCTTAGAAATTGTGTCCCAGGGATATCTTTTGGACTTCAAAGACTCCCCCAAGGGGGAGATTTCACATTTCTCAATTGTCTGCAAACCAGACAAAGAGAGAGGCGTTCTTACGCTGTGTAGAAGACCTACATACCATGGGAGTGATCCGCCCAGTTCCAAAAGCGGAACAAGGGCTAGGGTTTTACTCAAACCTGTTTGTGGTTCCCAAAAAAGAGGGAACTTTCAGACCAATCTTGGATCTCAAAATTCTAAACAAATTCCTCAGAGTACCATCATTCAAGATGGAGACTATTTGGACTATTCTACCGTTGATCCAGAGGGATCAACGGTCAATATATGACTCCCGTGGAATTAAAGGATGCGTATCTTCACATCCCTATTCACAGAGATCATCATCAATTCCTCAGATTCGCCTTTCTGAACAGGCATTACCAGTTTGTGGCCCTTCCCTTCGGGTTGGCCATGGCTCCCAGAATTTTCACAAAGGTGCTAGGGTCCCTTTTGGTGGTTCTAAGACCGTGGCGTCTTATCTAGACGACATCTTAATTCAGGCGTCGACTTTCCAGCTAGCCAAGTCTCACACGGACATCGTGTTGGCTTTTCTGAGATCTCACGGGTGGAAGGTGAACATAAAAAAGAGTTCTCTCTTTCCTCTCACAAGAGTTTCCTTCCTAGGAACACGGTAGAAATGAAAATATTCCTGACGGAGGTCAGAAAATCAAAACTCTTAACCACTTGCCGAGCTCTTCATTCCATTCCTCTGCCATCAGTGGCTCAGTGTATGGAGGTAATCGGTCTCATGGTAGCGGCAATGGACATAGTTCCTTTTGCCCGCCTACACCTCAGACCACTGCAATTATGCATGCTCAAACAGTGGAATAGGGATTATGCAGATTTATCTCCTCAACTGCATCTGGACCAGGAGACCAGAGATTCTCTTCTCTGGTGGTTGTCTCAGGACCACATGTCTCAGGGAATGTGTTTCCGCAGGCCAGAGTTGCTCATAGTAACGACATATGCCAGCCTGCTAGGCTGGGGTGCAGTCTGGAACTCCCTGAAAGCACAGGGCTTATGGTCTTGGGAGGAAACTCTCCTCCCGATAAACATTCTAGAACTGAGAGCGATATTCAATGTGCTTCAGGCGTGGCTTCAGCTAGCTGTGGCCAAATTAATCAGATTTCAGTCAGACAACATCACGACTGTAGCTTATATCAATCATCAAGGAGGAACACGGAGTTCTCTAGCGATGATGGAGGTAACCAAAATAATCCGATGTGCGGAGAATCACTCTTGCCATCTCTCAGCAATCCATATCCCAGGGGTAGAGAACTGGGAGGCCTATTTCCTAAGTCATCAGACTTTTCATCCGGGGGAGTGGGAGCTCCATCCAGAGGTATTTGCCCAGCTGACTCAGCTATGGGGCACACCAGAATTGGATCTGATGGCGTCCCATCAGAATGCCAAACTTCCTCGTTATGGGTTCAGGTCCAGGGATCCCCAGGCGGTACTGATAGATGCTCTAGCGGTGCCCTGGTCCTTCAATCTGGCCTATGCATTTCCACCGTTTCCTCTCCTCCCATGTCTGGTTGCCAGAATCAAGCAGGAGAGAGCTTCGGTGATTCTGATAGCACCTGCGTGGCCACGCAGGACTTGGTATGCAGACCTAGTGGACAAGTCATCTGTTCTACTGTGGACTCTGCCAATGAGGTAGGACCTTCTAATCCAAGGTCCATTTACACATCCAAATCTAATTTCTCTGCATCTGACTGCTTGGAGATAGAACGCCTGATTCTATCAAAGCGTGGTTTCTCTGAGTCGGTCATTGATACCCTGATTCAAGCTAGAAAGCCTGTCACCAGGAAAATCTATCATAAGATTTGGCGCAAATATCTTTATTGGTGTGAATCCAAGGGTTACTCATGGAGTAAGATTAGGATTCCTAGAATATTGTCTTTTCTCCAAGAAGGATTGGTGAAGGGATTATCAGCTAGTTCCTTAAAAGGACAAATATCTGCTTTGTCTATTCTTTTACACAAACGTCTGGCAGATGTCCCAGACGTTCAAGCGTTTAGTCAGGCCTTAGTCAGGATCAAGCCTGTATTTAAACCTGTTGCTCAGCCATGGAGCCTAAACTTAGTTCTTAAAGTTCTTCAAGGGGTTCCATTTGAACCTATGCATTCCATAGATATTAAGCTTATATCTTGTAAAGTTTTGTTTTTAGTAGCTATCTCTTCAGCTCGAAGAGTTTCTGAGTTATCTGCTTTACATTGTGACTCACCTTACCTTGTTTTCCATGCAGATAAGGTGGTTTTGCGTACCAAACCTGGATTCCTTCCTAAGGTTGTTTCTAATAGGAATATCAATCAGGAAATTGTTGTTCCTTCACTGTGTCCTAATCCTTCATCAAAGAAGGAACGTCTGTTGCACAATCTTGATGTGGTTCGTGCTTTAAAGTTCTACTTACAAGCAACTAAAGATTTCCGTCAAACATCTTCATTGTTTGTTGTTTATTCTGGTAAACGGAGAGGTCAAAAGGATACGGCTACCTCTCTTTCATTTTGGCTGAAAAGCATCATCCGTTTGGCTTATGAGACTGCTGGCCAGCAGCCTCCTGAAAGAATTACTGCTCATTCTACTAGAGCAGTGGCTTCCACATGGGCTTTTAAAAATGAGGCTTCTGTTGAACAGATTTGTAAGGCGGCAACTTGGTCTTAGCTTCATACTTTTTCGAAATTTTCCAAATTCAATACTTTTGCTTCTTCGGAGGCTATTTTTGGGAGAAAGGTTCTACAAGCAGCGGTGCCTTCCGTTTAAGGTACCTGTCTTGTCCCTCCCTTCATCCGTATCCTAAAGCTTTGGTATTGGTATCCCACAAGTATGGATGAATCCGTGGACTCGATACATATTACAAGAGAAAACTTAATTTATGCTTACCTGATAAATTTATTTCTCTTGTGATGTATCGAGTCCTCAGCCCGCCCTGTTTATTTAAGACAGGCAATATATTTTTATTTAAAAAACTTCAATCACCTTTGCACCCTATAGTTTCTCCTTTTTCTTCCTAGCCTTCGGTCGAATGACTGGGGAGGTGGAGCTAAGGGAGGAGCTATATAGACAGCTCTGCTGTGGGTGCTCTCTTTGCCACTTCCTGTAAAGAAGGAGAATATCCCACAAGTATGGATGAATCTGTGGACTCGATACATCACAAGAGAAATAAATTTATCAGGTAAGCATACATTTTTATGTTTTTTTCAGTTAGGTATTGATTCCTTAATATGAACAAATCCTGAAAGACAAAAAATGAGAGGCGCTCTTGGTGTAGTAAGTCCTAGACAAACATCAAGGAACAGAACAATGGTGGTAGTATACTCACAAGAGGCGTTGCACATTGAGTGCAATATCAAACAAGCCGAAGCTTCAGAGCCGTTCGGCTGACTCGCAAAGGCAAAAGACGCTGTAACCACAACGAGGCTCCTCACAAATCCCAATACGGGGCTCCGATCAGCTTGCCAGCAAATAGACCCAAGTGATATGACTCCAACCAGGCGGATCTTTCACACTCAGGGGTATATAATAAATTCCAAACTCCAAAGCAAAGATAAAAAGGTGAAATATTTTTATTAAAACAAATAAAATTGTTGCTTAGCAACGCGTTTCTCGGCTACGTTGAGATTAATTATTGGTTTAGAGTTATTTTGTGGATATATGAAATATCTAGCATTGTAATGCCCGGTATAGTTCTTTATTGTGAATGAGATTTGGGAATATGGTAATTTATTCTGTTTTAGTATAGGACATTTTTATATGTGTATGTACTGATGTATATTGATAATATTATATGTATTGTTTGCAAACAAGATACTGTAACCACTCCGGTTTAACATCATCTAATACTATTTATAATATGTATAGTTGAGTATTAAAGGACCAGTCAACACTGTAGATTTGCAAAATCAACAAATGCAAGATAACAAGACAATGCAATAGCACTTAGTCTGAACTTCAAATGAGTAGTAGATTTTTTTTCTGACAATTTTAAAAGTTATGTCTACTTCCACTCCCCCTGTACCATGTGACAGCCATTATCCAATCACAAATGCATACACGTACCATGTGACAGCCATCAGCCATTCACAAATGCATACACAATTATTCTTGCACATGCTGAGTAGGAGCTGGTGACTCAAAAAAATTAAATATAAAAAGAATGTGCACATTTTGTTAATGAAAGTAAATTAGAAAGTTGTTTAAAATTGCATGCTCCATCTGAATAATGAAAGTTTCATTTTGATTGAGTGTTCCTTTAATATTGCAATGATTTATCAGCTAGTTGTCATTAGGATATTGTATTGTATGTATGTATATGTATTACTAGTATATCGCAAATAAGATATTGTGATCACCCCGGTTCAACATTAACGCTATTCACAAGATGTACAGTGGGGAATTAATATTGCAATGATTTATCAGTTAGTTGTCATTAGGACATTGTATGTACATCTGTTATACATTATCATGTTAAATTATTTGTGAGATGTATGATTGGGTACTCTTATATATCTAGAACAAGGAGGGGGTGGTGTGAGTGCTAACTAGTTAGGTGTAAGCTTAAATCCCTAAATAGTCTAATATAATCTCCAAATATAGACTTGAACAAGCAATGGAAAGTGGGAAGGAGTGGGATAAGCGCTCTGGGAGGAGCAAACCTAAAATAGTGAAAATGTAATAATATTATAAATTTATAACGAAATTAATCAAGATGTTGAATATATGTGTGTTGAAAAAAGGTACCAATGGTGACGAAAAAATGTCAATTTAATATAAAATAAAATAAATATATATCAACAAAGTATACAAATTAAACATATAACATAAGATAAAATATAATTCAGAAGACTCATATGAATCTAAGATGCCGGCATTAAAGAGATAGAATGTAAACCTATATGAAATTTATAACCTTTTAAAATAGCGGTTGCTAAGTTAAAAACAACAATACACAAAAAGACTTGATTTTGCTATAAATGTGCTGAGGCGGTCCAATCTTATGGGCACTTAATGAGAGTGAAAAAAGTAATAAAACAGTCTCTAACGGACACAAACATAAGCTGCTGGTTTGTTGTTATTCATCACAGATCTATGAAGCGTGTGATCCGTTAATGATGACGTCACATCATGTGACTAGTCGTACTGGTCCAATAGTATCCAAACAATTATAGTGTAGCTTTATATTTGAAAAATGTGTATACCGGTATAGAAAAAATAAAATGTCAAAACTTTTCCGTAACAAAAGAGATACTTGCAAGTAACAGGTCGCTGTCCTCCAATCTCTCCTGTGGGAGAAAAACAAATCAGCTGATTTCCAAAAAGCAACAATGTAGATGAAATGAAAACAAGTGTCAGTTTTTTTCTCTTTCTGATCTCCAAGTTGATAGAAATTCCTTGTAAGGTGCTCTTTATTCAGCAGTCCTTTAGATAGATAGTAATGTTGTAACTAAAACCAGAGGTAACTTGCAGGCATACAGGAATTATTCATATATCCAGCTCAGATATTGTATATGAGCCAGAAATGAACCTGTTATTTGTGCCGCCGTGGAACCAGGTGAGATAGAATGGAGCTCTGTGGATATTTACACTTATGAACGCCGCACACAGGAATTATTCCTATATCTTACTCTACTTGAATTGTAGAGCTCGAAATGAACCTGTAATGTGCAGGGTGGAAGAATAAGTGTATTTCTCTTAGTAACTGTAAGCAAATCTACGCGTTTCGGCAGAGTTACCTGCCTTTATCAAGATGCTTACAGGATGTGACAAGGAGCCTTATATAGGGAGAGAGTGTGGGTGTATCAATTAGGATATGGGCGTGTTAATAATTAACCCTTTGTTGAACGGGTCATGGATAAGATATTTAACTCATATCTATATATAAGTATAAATAGAATCATAAATAATTGTAATGTATATTATTTTCCAGTTATATAGATTATAAAAATCAAAGTAAACAATATAGACAATATATAGAAATGCACAATGTATATAAAAGATTATTATAACTCTATAAACATACCCAATTATGTATGTTTTGAATGGCTAAAAAAATCAAGCAAAAAAATATATATACATTCAATACTTGAATTATACTCTATTAGGCATAGTTTATATGTTTATATAAAAGTGGTTATATATTTATATAAAAATGGTTAAATTTTAGGTCATATTTACTACATAATGACATATATTCAACATCTTTGATTAGAAGATACAAATAAAGGGAGTGTAATAATTTTGTAAAAATGAATGGAGTAATGATAGTTCTAGATCAACTAGAAGTGATCAGAGAGACACAATTGTTTATTATGTATTTCCAGAGTACTATACTTAGTGATAAGATTGATTATACATATTAGATGTTACATATAGGGTGTTATGTTTATATTTGCTGCCATATTTATATAATTGAGTTTAAATCGAATGAGCTATTTAATCCTAGTGGATATATTGTTTTGAATTTAAAAATTAACTCTGCTTCTTTTTGAGAAGCATCTTTTCCATATTGCCACCTCTATGATTCATTTTTACTTTTTTTATACCCCAAAATTGGAAACAGTTTAGATCCCCCTGGTGGACTTCAGCAAAGTGTTTGTAGAGTATTGTTTTGGTATTTGCATGCTCTATGTTCAAAATGTGTTCTCACATACGGTCCCTTAATATTATGCTGGTTTGGCCAATGTAAAATAAATCACAAGAACATTTAATACAATAAATTACATTAGAGTCACTGCATTTACTAGTATCCTTTATATGAAAAGTGAATAGGTTGTCAGTAGATGTGATCTGTTTAATTTTATTACTATGTTTGCAGGATTTGCATTTAATACAAGGAAAAAAAACAAATATTTTTTCTTTTCTTAGATCTCTATCAGTATAATTAGTATTAGTTCATTTGAATTCACTAGGTGCCAAATAACTTTTTAGATTTTTTTCCTTTTTGAATACAAGGTCAGGATGCTTTTTAACTTTTGTACCTAATATAGGATCTTTTTCGATATAGTGCCAGTGTTTGTTTAGAATGGCTCTAATCTCATTATGTTGAGCATTATACTCTGTGATAAATGGAACAAAAATGTGACTAGTGGAAGTAATGTTTGTTTGATATGAATTTTTATTTTAATTTTTATTTTTGTTAGTATTGTTTTTTAGTAAACTGGATCTATCAATTTCTCTAATCGATAACATGGTGTTTTTAATTTTTTTCTGACTGTAACCTTTCTCAGTAAATCTGTTTAATAGGATATTTGATTGTAAATCATATGATTCTAAATCTGAACAGTTTTTTTCTGATCCTGAGTAGCTGACTTTTGGGAATATTTTCCTTCCACTTATTGAGGTGGCAACTTTTATGATGGATAAAATTATTCGAATCAATGGTTTTAAAATATGTTTTAGTTTTGATCTTATTATCCACAATTTCCACCTCAATATCCAGAAAATGAAGTGATTTCATACTATGTTCATGTGAAAAAGTAAGACCTAAATTATTGGTATTGATATCTTCCAGGAATATTTCTAGAATTTCATGATCTCCTCTCCAGACCAGGAAGATATCATCAATATATATTTTATAGAGCACAAGGTTCGCTCCCCATTGGCCACTGGATAAAAAAGACTCTTCAAAAAAACCCATAAATAGATTGGCATAGCTGGGAGCGAACCTTGTGCCCATTGCCGTCCCCCTGGTCTGGAGGAAGAATTCATTGTTGAACATAAAACTGTTGTTCTTGAGGATAAATTCTATGCTATCTAAAATAAATTTGTTTTGTTCATACAGTAGGTTTTCATCTTTATCTAAATAATGGGCAATGGCTTTTAATCCTAAATGATGATCTATATTAGTATATAAGGAATTAACGTCACACGTCACCATAGTGTAATTGTTTTTCCATTCAATCTCGTTCAGTATGTTTAAAAAATGGGTGGAATCTTTAAGGTATGACGGTAGCTGTATAACGTAATTTTGAAGAAAGTAATCTACATATTGTGAAAGGTTTGAAGATATTGAATCAATTCCAGAAATAATAGGACGTCCAGGGGGTTTATTAAGATGTTTATGAATTTTTGGTAAAAAATAAAATGTGGGATTTTTAGGATGGGTGATTTGTAAAAAATTGAATTCCGAATCTGTTAGAACTCCTAATGTTTTTGCTTTGTCTAATAGAGTATTTAGCTTCTTTTTTTGAGAATCAATTGGGTTATGTTTAAGTTTAGTGTATGTGGTATTGTCAAGTAGAAGTCTGTAGGCTTCTTCCAGATAATATTGTACATCCATAATTACAATACCTCCACCCTTATCTGCTTGTTTGATTATGATTTCCTTATTTTCTTGTAGTAATTTTAGTGTCTTGCGTTCTTCAGGTTTCAGATTTTCTTTAACTTTGATATTAGTATCTAATTTATCTAGATCCTCTTTGACTTTACATTCAAAACTTTTAATGAAATCTCCCTTATCATGAGTGGGGTAAAAAGTAGACTTTTCTTTCAAATTGGATTGTAGATAATTACTTGGTTTGTTAATTGTTCTAGTGTGAGGAGTGGATAGAAAGTACTTTTTAAGAGTTAATTTACGGACATATTGATTAACATTTATGAGGGTTTAAAACTTGTTCATTTTACAAGTCGGTGCAAATGTGAGACCCTTTTTTAAAACAGATTTTTCTTCTACACTTAGTGTATGTTTACTAAGGTTAAATATCCCTGTATTCTGATTGGTATATGAATTGTCTATCTGAGTCTTTTTTGTGGATTTTCTCCCTCTTCGCCCTCTCTTTCTCTTTTCCCTTTTGGTGTTCCCCAAATGGAAATATTTTTTTGATGTCCTGTGTGTTGTGGGGTTGTGCCTAAAAAATGACCATTACTTGTATGTGTCTGGCCATTTTCTGACCATTCTTGAATGTCTCTTAGTGGTTCAAAATTATTGGAGAGGGGAATCCTCCAATTGTTAGTATTAGTTCTTTCTCTATAATTAGAATTTGTGTAGTGTGATTTGTTTGGTTCCATATTGTTCCGTCTGTTATACTGTGGTCTGAAATATGTGTCCTCATTAAATCTATTGTCATTGTGTCTATCATTACGATCATTATTTCTATAAGTGTGACCATGATGTGGGTTTTGTGCTCTATAGTCATAGTCATTTCTATCATTATAAAATCTCCTATTATGACTGAAGAGTTGAAAGTTTCTATTTGTTTGTCTCCTATTTGGAGTATGATCAAATGATGGTCAATCATTATAAGTATAGGGTCTATTTGAATAATTATTCGTTTTTATTTTGTTGGAGTTATAGGCACTATGTGCATTATTTTGTTCTTTATTGTAAACAGGTTTATTTTCTTTCACTATTTTATGTTTGCTGAAAATAGATACCATCGTATTGGTGTTAGTTTTTTCAGTTTTTTCAGTTGTGGCTATTGTAGAAGATGAACAGGGGATGATATCATTGTCATCCTCAATAGTAGATGAAAGTTTAGGGATATTTTCATTTACATTTATATTTTTATAATCTTCTATATCTCTATTAAGTTTGTTATTTTTTCCTTCTAATAGCATCTGTTTAAATTCAGTGATATTTTTCATCATAATTTGTTGTTTAGTTTTGAATTCTTTGTCATTATTAAATGGTTTCAATTTTTCTTTGAATACCTCAATTTCGTTTTTTATTTTAATCAGTGAGCCATCTCTAGATTTAATTAATACTTTAAGTAGACCTAGTGATGCATTTTCTAAAATGCTATACCATTCTGTGGACAATTCCTCACTAAATTCAAAAGTGCAATCTTTTTTTAATCTGAGTCCTCTAGGGACCATTTTAGAATCAATATATTTTTGTGTATCTGAGAGTTCTACCGAGTGTTTAATTTCTTTTAAGAGGGTGTCTTCTAAGTCCTTACAAGTACTATGTAAGTCAATAGTGTCATGTGATAGTGATTTATGTGATTCAAAATCTTTGATCTGAATTTCTGAGAGAATGTTTTCTCTAAATGAGAATAATTCCATTGTAGAAGGTAATGGTGTGATATTTTATGTGGTAAATTACGTGAATACGTGGATACAAAAGCTACTACTAACACCTAGAGATTAAAAGATATAGAACAAGGAGGAGGTGGTGTGAGTGCTAACTAGTTAGGTGTAAGCTTAAATCCCTAAATAGTCTAATATAATCTCCAAATATAGACTTGAACAAGCAATGGAAAGTGGGAAGGAGTGGGATAAGCGCTCTGGGAGGAGCAAACCTAAAATAGTGAAAATGTAATAATATTATAAATTTATAACGAAATTAATCAAGATGTTGAATATATGTGTGTTGAAAAAAGGTACCAATGGTGACGAAAAAATGTCAATTTAATATAAAATAAAATAAATATATATCAACAAAGTATACAAATTAAACATATAACATAAGATAAAATATAATTCAGAAGACTCATATGAATCTAAGATGCCGGCATTAAAGAGATAGAATGTAAACCTATATGAAATTTATAACCTTTTAAAATAGCGGTTGCTAAGTTAAAAACAACAATACACAAAAAGACTTGATTTTGCTATAAATGTGCTGAGGCGGTCCAATCTTATGGGCACTTAATGAGAGTGAAAAAAGTAATAAAACAGATCTGTGATGAATAACAACAAACCAGCAGCTTATGTTTGTGTCCGTTAGAGACTATGAAGCGTGTGATCCATGAATGAGGACGTCACATCATGTGACTAGTTGTACTGGTCCAATAGTATCCAAACAATTATAGTGTAGCTTTATATTTGAAAAATGTGTATACCGGTATAGAAAAAATAAAATGTCAAAACTTTTCCGTAACAAAAGAGATACTTGCAAGTAACAGGTTGCTGCCCTTCAATCTCTCCCGTGGGAGAAAAACAAATCAGCTGATTTCCAAAAAGCAACAATGTAGATGAAATGAAAACAAGTGTCCGTTTTTTTCTCTTTCTGAACTCCAAGTTGATAGAAATTCCTTGTAAGGTGCTCTTTATTCAGCAGTCCTTTAGATAGATAGTAATGTTGTAACTAAAACCAGAGGTAACTTGCAGGCATACAGGAATTATTCATATATCCAGCTCAGATATTGTATATGAGCCAGAAATGAACCTGTTATTTGTGCCGCCGTGGAACCAGGTGAGATAGAATGGAGCTCTGTGGATATTTACACTTATGAACGCCGCACACAGGAATTATTCATATATCTTACTCTACTTGAATTGTAGAGCTCAAAATGAACCTGTAATGTGCAGGGTGGAAGTTACAACATTACTATCATTACTATCTATCTAAAGGACTGCTGAATAAAGAGCACCTTACAAGGAATTTCTATCAACTTGGAGTTCAGAAAGAGAAAAAAACGGACACTTGTTTTCATTTCATCTACATTATTGCTTTTTGGAAATCAGCTGATTTGTTTTTCTCCCACAGGAGAGATTGGAGGACAGCGACCTGTTACTTGCAAGTATCTCTTTTGTTACGGAAAAGTTTTGACATTTTATTTTTTCTATACCGGTATACACATTTTTCAAATATAAAGCTACACTATAATTTTTTGGATACTATTGGACCAGTACGACTAGTCACATGATGTGACGTCATCATTCACGGATCACACGCTTCATAGTCTCTAACGGACACAAACATAAGCTGCTGGTTTGTTGTTATCACACCCATATACATATACGTCATTATGGAAGGTGTGCGTATTTCTGTAGTTTTGATTGGCCACAGGAGGGTTCAAATAGAGCAAGGATTCAGTGTAACCATATAGCCTGATGAAACGGCACGTAGCCGAGAAACGCGTTGCTAAGCAACAATTTTATTTGTTTTAATACAAATATTTCACCTTTTTATCCTTGCTCTGGAGTTTGGAATTTATTATATACCCCTGAGTGTGAAAGATCCACCTGGTTGGAGTCATATCACTGGGGTCTATTTGCTGGCAAGCTGATCGGAGCCCCGTATTGGGTTTTGTCACCGGAAGCAGCTGCTGTGAGGAGCCTCGTTGTGGTTACAGCGTCTTTTGCATTTGCGAGTCAGCCGAACGGCTCTGAAGCTTCGGCTTGTTTGATATTGCACTGAATGTGCAACGCCTCTTGTGAGTATACTACCACCATTGTTCTGTTCCTTGATGTTTGTCTAGGACTTACTACACCAAGAGCGCCTCTCGTTTTTTGTCTTTCAGGAAATGTTCATATCCACCATTTTATTGGAGAGAGCTGCCTATAGTTTTGCCACACCTTTTACCATATGCATTGGGAATAACATTTGGACAATCACAATTATTGACTTTTTTGTTTAAAGTGAATACTGTTTGATACATATATGGTTGCATAGGTGTCATTATTATTGTAGTAATAGTAATTTACCAAGATAGAAAGTTGCATTTGCATATTTATATATTTATATATTACTTCTAACATCCTACATACTACTTAATAATAAGGTTTTTTAGCTTTTATTTATTTTACTAAATTATTATTTTTTTGTTATCTGGCGCACCTCCTACTAGACACACTTACCTGGTGAGGTCTGGTGTCTATTGTTTTTTTGTATATTTATTGAGTCCTTAACCTGCACTGTCATTAAAAAGACAATTGGGGCTCACAAGGCCAGCTCTTTGCATACAGGCCCACAGACTCTGTAGCAGATCTCTCTTGCAGGGAGAGGTGCAGCCAGACTGCAGGATCAGAAATTATGCAACTGGTATACCTGAAAGAATCAGACAGGACTACCTGTTCCAGAAGGACCTACTACTATTGCTTTATTTCACTCAGGACTAGCTTTTACAAACACACCAGCTTAAGCTTATGGGGACACACACTCCTTAAAATAAGCATAGAAAAACATATAGGAAACAATGTAATAAAGCAATATAACTTTGCCAACAGGATGGAGGATTTAGGTAGTTCTAAACAGTAAAAATAACATTTATCTGTTGTTATTTCTGCCTATGCAAATATATGCAAATTAGTCATTCCTTCTCCTGTGTCCATTTTGGCGGTGAGCTTGCAACCAATAGATGGCGCTGTTATGATGTTTTTGGGAACCGTCACAGTTAATGTTCAAAAGAGTTATAACTTGAATGTGGCAACTTAAGAAGATGTGATCTGGTTGGACGTGGTCCGAGGTGGTGTAGTTAACACAATAAAAAAAAAAAAAAATCGAAATAAAAAAAATAAAAATAAAGAAGAAAAAAGTGAAAAATAGGAAAAAAGTAAAAAAAATGCTAAAAAAATTCAGTGAGAGTCACACAGACTGTGTAGGTGAATGTCAAAAGAAAAAGTGTGTGTACACACAAAATAATTTGTAATCCAATGTGAAAAAACAGTCAATATTGATAGTTAAAATGACCTTATTTCCTGGTGGTGAGATTTCTTTCTAAGTGGTGAGAGCCCCTGTGATGGATTTAGATAGTCTCCCAGTGAGTGGCTTGTAGTCTCTCCTGGTGGCGAGAATCCCTGCGGATGGATCCTTGGTCTCTCAGTTCATAAGTTCAATGTCCTAAAAAATAGATATAGATAGTATAGATTGTATAGGTTTTGGTTTTGGATTGAAAGTATGCTTACCAGCTCTTTAGTCAACGTGTTTCGGCCTCATCCAGGCCTTTCTCAAGATTAATGTCTGTCTGCTGCTGGTGTCTATTTATAGTGGTTTCTTACACCCCTTGTGAAATTAGGGGTGTGGCTAAAACAGGATGTGTCATCTTGTCATTAGATTTTGTGTCTATGCATTTATCCTTTTGAGTTGTCCTTTCTAGCCTTTACTTATGAGATCATGGTATCTCTAAAGTAACTTGTTTTGGACCATAACATTGTTCAGAATATTGTCTGCAATGTGACTGTCAGAACTCGTAGTCTCTGAGATTTGATTGTTTATGATGTCATATCCTAGTGTGTCTGATTGGTTTTTGGTTTATTTACCAGACTGTGTGTGTTTTCATTCTGGTTATATGTGTAATCATTATCAGACACTTGCGTTTTTTTCAAAAATGATATAGAGAGGCTGTGTCAAGCCTTTGCTTGTGTGATCATAATATCTCTAAGGTAACTTGTTTTGAACCATTACATTGCTCGGTATACTGTCTGCAATGTGAATGTCAGAACTCGTAGTATCTGAGGTTTGGTTGGTTATGATGTCATATTCTAGTGTGTCTGATTGGTTCTTGGTTTGTTTACCAGACCATGTGTGTTTCCGTTTTCATTATATGTGGTTGCCACTCGTGTAATCATTATCAGACACTTGCGGTTTTTCCATAAATTGTTATGTAAATGGTAATGAAATGAATGCAGACAATGTTTAGCTTTAAAGGCGATATTCGAATCTTGATTGTAATTGGTATCTGAAACATATGTGTTATCTTGTTAGATTATGTTGATGCTGTCATGCTTTCTATTTAAATGTGGGAGGAGATGGGAGTGTGTTATATGGCTTAGATCAGTCTGAGGCTATTTCCAAGGGTACAGTAGTGAGACAAGTTTTCCAAAGTCAGCTTTTTTGTGTAGCTGGTAATGGTTTAGTTATATTTAACAATAGGTAGGTATACATTAATTGTCTTATGAACACGCTGGAGTGGGCTCCTGCATGGGTCGCTCAAATTATCTTTTCATTAATATGCATGATCATAGCAAACGCTACAGTGGCTATAGTTACATTGTACAGCTTAGTGCAATTTGTTATAGGAGCAGAACAGACCATTCAGATCTCCTTTACAGTGATACGCGTGATCATAATCAGGGTAACATAAAATACCTCAATTTCATTGGCATACAGAAAGTCAAGAAAAATTGGAGGGGTGGAGACTTCGAAAGAAAACTCTTAACATCAGAGTCAAAATGGATCTTTCAATTAGATTGTCTTCATCCGAAAGACCTCAACAACAAGGAGGATCTAATCCATCTACTTAATCTCTAGAGACAAAAGTTCCTAACAATTGAAAAAACTATTGCAAGACATGAGAATATCTACAGACGCTGACTGTTCACATGTTTTATCTTACTAGTCTACAAGTCAAGCTACAAAGACATCTCACATCGCCCATCTTCCTGCCAAAAACTTTTTAAAGACTACATCCCTTAACTAACAAAATAGACACACAGAAAATTAGTTTATGCCTTGATATATATATTAATTTATCCCTTTACTTCCTCAGTTGTATAAGGGCCAAAACAAACCTTTATCATCCTTTGAACATATTCCGAATGATACTACATGAAACTATAAGCCTCACTAAACAAAAATATAATGAATTTTATTCCCATCAGCAATATATTGATGCTCTCTATAGTGTAGAAGTTATAACTCCTACCCAAATTAATTATAACATTCACCAAAGACAATACTTTTTAGCTCTTATACAAACAAAATCAACTATAACAAACATCTTTGAACTGTGACATAAAAAACACTGAAAAACACTGCCCTAGACAGCTCAAATGGATAAATGCATAGACACAAAATCTAATGACAAGATGACACATCCGGTTTTCACAAGCAGCAGACAGAGATTAGTCTTGAGAAAGGCCTGGATGAGGCCGAAACACGTTGACTAAAGAGCTGGTAAGCATACTTTCAATCCAAAACCAAATCCTATACAATCTACACTATCTATATCTATTTTTTAGGACATTGAACTTATGAACTGAGAGACCAAGGATCCATCCGCAGGGATTCTCGCCACCAGGAGAGACTACAAGTCACTCACTGGGAGACTATCTAAATCCATCACAGGGGTTCTCACCACTTAGAAAGGAATCTCACCACCAGGAAATAAGGTCATTTTAACTATCAATATTGACTGTTTTTTCACATTGGATTACAAATTATTTTGTGTGTACACACACTTTTTCTTTTGACATTCACCTACACAGTCTGTGTGACTCTCACGAAATTTTTTAGCAATTTTTTTTACTTTTTTCCCCATTTTTCCCATTTTTCTCCTTTATTTTTATTTCATTTTTTAGCAATTTTTGATCTTTTTTTGTTTGTTTGAATTTTGTATTTTTTATTGTGTTAACTACACCACCTCGGACAACGTCCAACCAGATCACATCTTCTTAAGTCGCTACATTCAAGTTATAACCTCATAAGAACTCTTTTGAACATTAACCAAACATGTCTGTCCACTCTGCACAACTCTTACACCACCACACCTTCACAGCCCTAACACAGATTTTTCAGCGATTTAACACCCCTCTTATTGGGTATCACCAATACTAGGCTGAGGTCCACCAGCTGGACATCCGTTATCAACCTGCCATTTTTTTATGCTTATTGTTTTTATGATTTTATGATTGTGAATTTATTTCTGTTTTATGACCAATGTGTTATGATTACATTTTCCGTATACCATACCTGATTATCACCACTTATTCTACTCCACATCTTTGGAGTTTTCATTCACCTGGCCTTGTTCGTGAGGCGCACTGATCCCATAACCCACTATTGTTGCTTCAAGTAAAGAGTTATAATTCTGCAGTGCATTAATATTAATTGTATATTCCTTTTGGATACCTATGCTTTCCCCGGTACTATTCAGGTATCAATTATAATGTTACCTTCTCCTTCATCCCTACCCCATTTATGTGCTGTATACTTTATGTACATATGAGCTATTATCTCTTTGCTGACAGCTGTATATATATTACTGGTTAAACTTTCTCTGCCTACCAAACGTAAACCATGCTAAATACATCCTATAAGCAAGAAATAATGCACCGAAAAATCTTTGCTTTTCAAGTGCATTAAATTACCTCTGTCTGACAGGCACATATAGCTTTGTTTAGCTTATTTTGTTCAGAACCCAAGGATTGCTGAGATTTTTATAGCAAAGGGCAGATCTACATATAAGCTGCAAGTCACACATCTTCTATTGAGAGTCGTTTTCTTTCGGACCTTAGGAAACTAAAAAAGAAAATTAAATTTGAAAACAATGTTTACATACACTACTTGATGCTTTCTGTATGTATGTATGTAAGTATATATATATATAATTTATTTTTGAAGGTTTTTTTTCCAGGTTTTTAGCAGTTTTCTTGGTATATGATTTTTCTTTCTCGCACACAATGACACATGCACTGGTCATTACATACCTGGTTACACATATATTCCCTACACAAATGCTCTTACACATATACACATATACACTCAAACACACAGGCGCATACACGCACATGAACATATACACACACATACACAGGCGCATACACGCACATGATCATATACACACACATACACAGGCGCATACACGCACATGATCATATATATACACACACAGGCGCATACAGGCACATTATCATATACACACACACAGGCGCATACACGCACATGATCATATACACACACATACACAGGTGCATACACGCACATGGTCATATACATACACATACACAGGAGCATACAAGCACATGATCATATACACACACATACACAGGCACATACACGCACATAAACATATACATACAAACACACACAGGCGCATACACGCACATAATCATATACACACACACAGGCGCATACAGGCACATTATCATATACACACACACAGGCGCATACACGCACATGATCATATACACACACATACACAGGTGCATACACGCAAATGGTCATATACATACACATACACAGGAGCATACACGCACATGATCATATACACACACATACACAGGCACATACACGCACATAAACATATACATACAAACACACACAGGCGCATACACGCACATAATCATATACACACACACACACGCAGGCGCATACACGCACATAAACATATACATACAAACACACACAGGCGCAGACACGCACATGATCATATACACACACACATACACAGGCGCATGCACCACATGATCATATATACACACACAGGCGCATACACGCACATGATCATATACACACACACAGGCGCATACACGCACATGATCATATATACACACACAGGCGCATACACGCACATGATCATATACACACACATACACAGGCACATACACGCACATAAACATATACATACAAACACACACAGGCGCATACACGCACATGATCATATACACACACACAGGCGCATACACGCACATGATCATATACACACAGGTGCATACACGCACATGATCATATACACACACATACACAGGCACATACACGCACATAAACATATACATACAAACACACACAGGCGCATACACGCACATGATCATATACACACACACAGGCGCATACACGCACATGATCATATACACACAGGCGCATACACGCACATGATCATATACACACACATACACAGGCACATACACGCACATAAACATATACATACAAACACACACAGGCGCATACATGCACATGATCATGTATACACACACAGGCGCATACATGCACATGATCATATATACACACACAGGCGCATATACGCACATGATCATATACACACACACAGGCGCATACACGCACATGATCATATACACACACATACACAGGCACATACACGCACATAAACATATACATACAAACACACACAGGCGCATACACACACATGATCATATACACACACATACACAGGCACATACACGCACATAAACATATACATACAAACACACACAGGCGCATACACGCACATGATCATATACACACACACACACACAGGCGCATACACGCACATAAACATATACATACAAACACACACAGGCGCATACACGCACATAAACATATACATACAAACACACACAGGCGCATACACGCACATGATCATATACACACACATACACAGGCGCATACACGCACATTAACATATACACACACATACACAGGCGCATACACGCACATGATTATATACACACACATACACAGGCGCATACACGCACATGATCATATATACACACACAGGCGCATACACGCACATGAACATATACACACACATACACGGGCGCATACACGCACATGATCATATACACACACATACACAGGCACATACACGCACATAAACATATACATACAAACACACACAGGCGTATACACGTACATAAACATATACATACAAACACACACAGGCGCATACACGCACATAAACATATACATACAAACACACACAGGCGCATACACGCACATGATCATATACACACACATACACAGGCGCATACACGCACATAAACATATACACACACATACACAGGCGCATACACGCACATAAACATATACATACACATACACAGGCACATACACGCACATAAACATATACATACAAACACACACAGGCGCATACACGCACATGATCATATAGACACACATACACAGGCGCATACACGCACATGATCATATACACACACATACACAGGCACATACACGCACATAAACATATACATACAAACACACACAGGCGCATACACGCACATGATCATATACACACACACAGGCGCATACACGCACATGATCATATACACACAGGTGCATACACGCACATGATCATATACACACACATACACAGGCACATACACGCACATAAACATATACATACAAACACACACAGGCGCATACACGCACATGATCATATACACACACACAGGCGCATACACGCACATGATCATATACACACAGGCGCATACACGCACATGATCATATACACACACATACACAGGCACATACACGCACATAAACATATACATACAAACACACACAGGCGCATACATGCACATGATCATGTATACACACACAGGCGCATACATGCACATGATCATATATACACACACAGGCGCATATACGCACATGATCATATACACACACACAGGCGCATACACGCACATGATCATATACACACACATACACAGGCACATACACGCACATAAACATATACATACAAACACACACAGGCGCATACACACACATGATCATATACACACACATACACAGGCACATACACGCACATAAACATATACATACAAACACACACAGGCGCATACACGCACATGATCATATACACACACACACACACAGGCGCATACACGCACATAAACATATACATACAAACACACACAGGCGCATACACGCACATAAACATATACATACAAACACACACAGGCGCATACACGCACATGATCATATACACACACATACACAGGCGCATACACGCACATTAACATATACACACACATACACAGGCGCATACACGCACATGATTATATACACACACATACACAGGCGCATACACGCACATGATCATATATACACACACAGGCGCATACACGCACATGAACATATACACACACATACACGGGCGCATACACGCACATGATCATATACACACACATACACAGGCACATACACGCACATAAACATATACATACAAACACACACAGGCGTATACACGTACATAAACATATACATACAAACACACACAGGCGCATACACGCACATAAACATATACATACAAACACACACAGGCGCATACACGCACATGATCATATACACACACATACACAGGCGCATACACGCACATAAACATATACACACACATACACAGGCGCATACACGCACATAAACATATACATACACATACACAGGCACATACACGCACATAAACATATACATACAAACACACACAGGCGCATACACGCACATGATCATATAGACACACATACACAGGCGCATACACGCACATGATCATATACACACACATACACAGGCACATACACACACATAAACATATACATACAAGCACACACAGGCGCATACACGCACATGATCATATACACACACATACACAGGCGCATACACGAACATAAACATATACATACAAACACACACAGGCGCATACACGCACATGATCATATACACACACATACACAGGCGCATACACGAACATAAACATATACATACAAACACACACAGGCGCATACACGCACATGATCATATACACACACATACACAGGCACATTCACGCACATAAACATATACATACAAGCACACACAGGCGCATACACGCACATGATCATATACACACACATACACAGGCACATACACGCACATAAACATATACATACAAACACACACAGGCGCATACACGCACATGATCATATACACACACATACACAGGCACATACACGCACATAAACATATACATACAAACACACACAGGCGCATACACGCACATGATCATATACACACACATGCAAAAAGAGACACACACTCACTGGTCATCATCCATACTACTTCACAGATCCTCTTAGACATAGAGACATAGCAACCGGAAGCGGTATACCTCACTTTACAGCGCTTCACTTTACAGCGATTCGCTAATACAGCGCTTTGTGGAGCTGAAGTTCAACCTCCAAAGATTTTGAAATAGTGCTGTAATCATTGTGAGATTGTGATATAAGTGACTGGCACCATTTTGTTATGCGCAGTTCACTCTGTTTACAGCATTACAGTGCAAACTGTGTCTCAGTGTTATAATCTGGCAAATTTTACTACAGTCATTGTCACTAATTTACAAGTACAGTATTTACTGAATACTGTACTGTGCTAGTGTTAAACTCAATGTAGCACTATTGCACCCCTAATATATACTAGTTCAAACATGTTTTTAAGTTTTTAAACACACTGGCAAGTGAAAAGAAAGCTAAAATTGTCTTGTTTCACTTTAAGGCGGTTTTCACTTTACAGCAGGGCTCCGGTCCCTAACCCGCTGTATGAGCGGGGTATACCTGTATTTTAACAGAGCATATTCTAGATTCAGCAGCATGATTATTACTAACAGCCTTGCAATAAAGCTTTCTATCAAATTAACTTAATAGTCTGCATTATATATAGATACACCGTAGACCATCCAATCTGCTCAGTTAGTGTATCACACTGAATACATAATCTACTCAATTAAAATTGTATCTGAAACTTATGAATTCATAAATTTATAGATTTAACACAACAGCAATCCTAAACACAGGTTAAGCTAAGAAAGATATTAGAGAGCACAAATGATTAGATGAACTTTATAAATAAAAATTTTTAATGCAAATATTCTAATATCCTAACTAGAACAGAGCTCCATATATATGAGGCTAATAAGCTACCTTATCTTCTAATAAGGGATAATATACTTAAAGAAAACAGTGCCAGTCAAGGTCTGTATTCAAACCCCTGAGTACCAAGGTACCCAGATTGAATATCCACCTTGACCTACCTCTATCCCCCCCTCTAACTGGAAGGGGGGTGTGATCCATGATCACATACCTCAAATCAGAGACTGCATGGCCACTCAGAGCAAAATGCCGAGCCACAGGTTGTTCGTACTCCCAATTTTTTATGGCTGGTCTAATTTAAGAGCTATGATTGGCCATACGCTTCCGGAGGTCGTCCACCGTTTTTCCAACATAGAATAACCAACACAGACAGTGTAACAAATACACAGTGAAAGCTGTAGTGCAGGTTACTCTATGTTGGATTCTAAATTTCTGATTTGTTCCTGGATGGGTGAAAAATTTGGTGGTTAGTAGTCCATTACAGGTAGTGCATCAAGCTACAATATGCATATTGTGGAGTCTGATCAGAATTTGCCATTCAAGAAGATGCAACACCCTAAAGTGAGTTACAGAAGATCCCGTTATATTAGGGACATTCTGGTAAAGGTGGATCCAATACACAGCTACAAGACAGCCACTTGGTTCCAACAAGTGAAACCTGGCTGTTACAGATGCACATTATTGAAATATTACATATAAAATATAAAAAAAATATTAATAATAATTCTTAAAAATTATAGATAATGTAAAACATTCTAAATAATCCATAGAATACCGGTATATATATATATATATATATATATATATATATATATATAAAGCTTGCATTGTGTGGCTGTTTTAGGGTCCCAGGTATTGGAAAGGACCTTGACGAGGTACCTGGGCTTGTCCCATTTGGCCAGATGCGGTAACTAACCTTTCCATTTTTGCTTTTAAATCTTAGCTGAGAGCTTGTAAGTGAGTGCTGGGTTTTCTCTGTGTGTTATATTAATTTGTTTTGTAATTTCCCCTATGGTTCTTGCACCCAGACCTGTCTAGGGGTTAACTGCCTGTGACTCTGGGGACAGCACAGCTTCCTGTGAGTGCCAGTGGCACCCAGGGCTTAGCATATTGCTGGGTCATGGGATGTGTACCCGGTCCGGTATGAGAGTGCAGTTCCCTTCCGTGTTTTATATATATATATATATATATATTTATTTTTACAGTATCAATAATTTTTAATAATTATTATTAAAGTTGCATTGCTCTCTGTATGTATTTAAATATATTTATAATTAATAAAACAAATAATTTATTTTTCCATGTGAAGAACATAGGGATGGAAAATCCCTATGTTCTTCACATGGAAAAATAAATTATTTGTTTTATTAATTATAAATATATTTAAATACATACAGAGAGAAGTGCACTCACAGGAATGAACAACTGGCTCAATACCATTGTTAGCCTGTTCTATGGCGATTTGCCACCTGGGTGCAACTTTTTAGCCCAGTAATGCTTTTCACAGAGTAGAACTTTCCTGTAGTATATCAGTCTGATCCCGCCTATTACGGTCAGTCCAGCGCCGAAATACCAGGCAATTCATCTCTGAACAAGGAACACTGCAACCCCAGACGATCGTTTTGGCCTTCATTGGGCCTCATCAGTGAGGTGTAGCCATATTCCGCTAGGCACACTGAGCAAGGAGTCCACGTCTGGTTGCCCCTTTTTTCCCATAGGGAGACTAAATACATAGAGAGAGAAGTGCACTCACAGGAATGAACAACTGGCTCAATACCATTGTTTGCCTGTTCTATGGCGATTTACCACCTGGGAGCAAATTTTTAGCCCAGTAATGCTTTTCACAGAGTAGAATTTTCCTGTAGTATATCAGTCTGTAGTATATCAGTCTGATCCCACCTATTATCGTGTAGCCATATTCTTCTAAGCACACTAAGCAAGGAGTCCACGTCTGGTTGCCCCTTTTTCCCATAGGGAGACTAAATATTATATATAACAGGGGTCAGTACAAATCTCTTACGTAAATGTATTATGTCTGAGGTGTGCTGTTTCAGCAAGGTTTCTTACTGTGAGATATAAGTTTTTCAAGCTGGTTTTATTTATTTATTCTGGGTCAAAGCATTTTGGGCATTAAAGGGATACTAAACCCAAATTGTTTATTTCATGATTCTCTTGCTATCTTTATTTTAAAAGCAGGAATGTAAATCTTAGCAGCCAGCCCATTTTAGGTTCAGCACCATGGAGAGCACTTGCTTATTGGAGGCTTACATTTACCCACCAATAAGCAAGCATAACCCAGGTTCTCAACAAAAAAATGGGCCGGCTCCTATGCATCACTTCCTGCTATTTAAAAAAAGATATCAAGAGAGCTAATAGGAGTAAATTAGAAAGTTGATTAAAATGTCATGCTCTATCTGAATCATGAAAGAAAGAAAAAATGGGTTTAGTGTCCCTTTAACTGTATTTGAATCATTAAAAATAATGGCAGATGTTACATTAATATTATTTACATACACTTGTTTTTTCCATGATATTTATAATGTTTACTTATACATATTTTATATATTTCTTTTTTATTTAATAAATAAATAAAATAATCAATATAAATCACACACATATTTATTCAATTCCTAATTATTCAAATCCATGATACATTGTGAAGTTGTTAATGTGGGCATTCCCTTGGCGCACCTGTTACATAATCGTATCCTCAAAATAACGTTCTTCTTCACATATTTGCCTTACCACTCATACAGTAGTGAGATAAGATCTTCTTTTTCAAAAAATAAATATGGTGAGTAAAAAAAAACCTTTGGATTACAAATATGCTCATTAAAGGGACAGTCTAGGCCAAAATAAACTTTCATGATTCAGATAGAGCATGCAATTTTAAACAATTTTCCAATTTACTTTTATCACCAATTTTGCTTTGTTCTCTTGGTATTCTTAGTTGAAAGCTTAACCTAGGAGGTTCATATGCTAATTTCTTAGACCTTGAAGCCCACCTCTTTCAGAATGCATTTTAACAGTTTTTCACCACTAGAGGGTGTTAGTTCACGTATTTCATATAGATAACACTGTGCTCGTGCACGAGAAGTTATCTGGGAGCAGGCACTGATTGGCTAGACTGCAAATTTGTCAAAAGAACTGAAAAAAGGGGCAGTTTGCAGAGGCTTAGATACAAGATAATCACAGAGGTTAAAAGTATATTATTATAACTGTGTTGGTTATGCAAAACTGGGAAATGGGTAATAAAGGGATTATCAATCTTTTAAAACAATACAAATTCTGGTGTAGACTGTCCCTTTAAATCATAATTAAAAGTACAATAAACATATAAATACACACTTGGCCAGATTACGAGTGGCACGCTTTCGTTTCCACACGAGCAATATCGGGTTTCCACGCTCGTTTGTGCGTAAGTTAAATTGCGCTCATATTACAAGTTGAAAGGGAATGTAAATGAATGTGCCCAGTTGTGATTTACGCTACAATGGTAACTGCAATCTCAGTGTCTCAAAAACATCAACAATACATTACACAATACAGTTACACCATCTAATAAAAAATATTTTAAAAAAGTTATAAAAGCTCAAAGATATGAGACCTCAGGTCATAAAAAAAAAAGGTCAGGCAAAGGGCTTTAACATAGAGATACAATACATGTCTAAAAATGTATATGTATGTATATTTATATGGGTACATATGCATTTATGTATTCATTTGTAGATATATGAATTTACAGACATATGTACACATTTAAACAAATAGATCGATCAAAAAAGCAAAAAAAAAAAGAGCAAATCAAACACATAGAAATGAACTGCTAAAATCAAACACAAAAAACCAGGATAATGAAAACAGACTCATCCTTACATATAATCCTAAAATAAAAAATGTGACTGATATTATCCAAAAACATATACACATACTACATATAGATTCCACCATTTAGCCTGTAACGCAACAATACTTTCCGCACTCAAAAAATTAAGTTTGAGTGCAGGATTTTCCAAAGCTCTGTATTACAGGTTGTTCGGGCAGGCTGTAACGTTTGCGTTATGGTCTATACCGCCGTGATCCATTCCGCTAACTGAGACCAGTAGTTATGGATTTTGCGAAACAAATATCATAACTAAAATATTACAATAAGTAAGTACACTAACACCCATAAATGACCTATTAACCCCTAAACCACCATCCTCATGCATTGCAAATACTAAAATATACTTATTACCCGTAATCCGCCGTCGACCCACATAGCCAACACTATATAAAGCTATTAACCCCTAAGCTGCCTCACCCCCCATCGCTACTACTATAATAAAACTATTAACCCCTAAACTGCTGGCCCCCACATTGCTACTACTATAATACAACTATTTACCACTAAACTGCCGGCCCCCCACATCGCAACTACTATAATAAAACTATTAACCCCTAAACCGCCGGCTCCTCACATTGCTAATACTATAATAAAACTATTATGCCATAAACCGCCGGTCCCCCACATCGCTAATACTATAATAAAACTATTATGCCATAAACCGCCAGTCCCCCACATCGCTACTAATAAAATAAACCTATTAACCCCTAAACCGCTATCCCCCCACATCGCAACACACTAAATTAAACTTTTAACCCCTAAACCTAACACCCCCCTAACTTTAAATTAAACTTACAATATGACTATCTTTAAATAAATAAAACTTACCTGTGAAATTAAAAAAGCCTAAGTTTAAACTATAAATTAAACTAACATTACTATTTTAAATAAAAAAAAAAAAACATTACAAAATTATAAGATCCTAACACTATAAATAAAAATAAAAAACATTACAAAAATAATAAACAATAACATTATGAAATTATCGAAAATAATAAAATTACACCTAATCTAAAAGCCCTATAAAAACAAAAAAGCCCCCAAATTAACAACACCCCCTAACCTAACAATAAACTACCAATAGTCCCTTTAAAATGCCTTTTGTTGGGCATTGCCTTAATTTAAACAGCTCCTTTACCTAAAAATTACAAAGTCACTCTAATAGTAAACTCCCCCCACCCAACCAACCCCCCAAAATAAAAAACATGTCTAAAAAAAACCTAAGCTACCCATTGCCCCTAAAAGGGCATTTGTATGGGCATTGCCCTTAAAAGGGCATTCAGCTCTTTTACTGCGCATCCATAATCTTAAAAAAAAAAAACTTCCCAAAAAATATACTAACACTAACCGCATAAAATCTACTCATGATTCCTGAAGTCCGGGCATCCATCTTCATCCAGGCGGCGAGAAGTGTTCATCCAGGAGGCGACATCTTGATTCCTCGTGGGAGCATCTTCTTTCTTCACAGCAGAGCTGTGGAGGCGCCGAGCATCTTTGCCAGTGGCACGGACATCCAGCGTGGAAGATCCTCTTCATACGGTCACCACCGAACACTGAAGCTTGAATGAAAGGTACACTTTAAATATAGGGTACCTTGCATTCCTATTGGATGACATTTTCAAATCAGCCAATAGGATGAGAGCTACTGAAATCCTGTTGGGACTTTGTAATTTTTTTACGTAAATGAGATGTTTAACTTTTTTTTTAACCCTTTTAAGGGTTATAGGTAGTTTATTGTTCGGTTAGGGGGTGTTTTTATTTTAGGGGGGTTATTTTTATAGGGCTATTAGATTAGGTGTAATTCTAATTATTTTGGATAATCTTGTTTATTATTTTTTGCAATCTTACGCCTAGATTTAGAGTTTTGCGTTAGAAGGGGTGCGTTAGCTACGCGTGTTTTTTTCCCCCCGCACCTTTTAAACAACGCTGGTATTTAGAGTTCTCAGAAGGGCTGCGTTAGGCTCCAAAAAGGGAGCATACAGGCATATTTACCGCCACTGCAACTCTCAATACCAGCGTTGCTTACGGACGCGGCCAGCTTCAAAAACGTGCTCGTGCACGATTCCCCAATAGGAAACAATGGGGCAGTTTGAGCTGAAAAAAAACCTAACACCTGCAAAAAAGCAGCGTTCAGCTCCTAACGCAGCCCCATTGTTTCCTATGGGGAAACACTTCCTAAGTCTGCACCTAACACCCTAACATGTACCCCGAGTCTAAACACCCCTAACCTTACACTTATTAACCCCTAATCTGCCGCCCCCACTATCGCTGACCCCTGCATATTATTTTTAACCCCTAATCTGCCGCTCCGTACACCGCCGCAACCTACGTTATCCCTATGTACCCCTAATCTGCTGCCCCTAACACCGCCGACCCCTGTATTATATTTATTAACCCCTAATCTGCCCCCCCCAACGTCGCTGCTACCTTAACTACACTTATTAACCCCTAATCTGCCGACCGGACCTCGCCGCTAATCTAATAAATGTATTAACCCCTAAAGCTAAGTCTAACCCTAACACCCCCCTAAATTAAATATAATTTTATTCTAACGAAACAAAATAATTCTTATTAAATAAATTAATCCTATTTAAAGCTAAATACTTACCTTTTAAATAAACCCTAATATAGCTACAATATAAATAATAATTATATTGTAGCTATTTTAGGATTAATATTTATTTTACAGGCAACTTTGTATTTAACTAGTTAATATAATAGTTAATAACTATTTAATAGCTACCTAGTTAAAATAATTACAAAATGACCTGTAAAATAAATCCTAACCTAAGTTACAATTAAACCTAACACTACACTATCAATAAATTAATTAAATAAACTACCTACAATTATCTACAATTAAATCAACTAAACTAAATTACAAAAAAAACCCCACTAAATTACAAAAACAAACACTAAATTACAAAAAATAAAAAAAGATTACAAGAATGTTAAACTAATTACACCTACTCTAAGCCCCCTAAAAAAATAACAAAGCCCCCCAAAATAAAAAAAATGCCCTACCCTATTCTAAAATAAAAATTTAACAGCTCTTTTACCTTATCAGCCCTTAAAAGGGCCTTTTGCTGGGCATGCCCCAAAGAAAACAGCTCTTTTGCATTTAAATAAACATACAATACCCCCCCCAACATTACAACCCACCACCCACATACCCCTAATCTAACCCAAACACCCCTTAAAAAACCTAACACTAAGCCCCTGAAGATCTTCCTACCTTATCTTCACCATGCCGGGTATCACCGATCCGTCCAGAAGAGGGTCCGAAGTCTTCATCCTATCCGGCAAGAAGAGGTCCAGAAGAGCCTCCGAAGTCTTCATCCTATCTGGCAAGAAGAGGGCATCCGGACCGGTAGACATCTTCATCCAGGCGGCATCTTCTATCTTCTTCTATCCGGAGCGGAGCGGGACCATCTTGAAGCAGCCGATGCTGATCCATCCTCTTCTAACGACGTCCTAAGTCCGAATGAAGGTTCCTTTAAATGACATCATCCAAGATGGTGTCCCTTGAATTCCGATTGGCTGATAGGATTCTATCAGCCAATCGGAATTAAGGTAGGAAAAATCTGATTGGCTGATCGAATCAGCCAATCAGATTCAAGTTCAATCGGATTGGCTGATCCAATCAGCCAATCAGATTGAGCTCGCATTCTATTGGCTGATCGGAACAGCCAATAGAATGCGAGCTCAATCTGATTGGTTTGCTACATTTAGCCACCAAACAGCAAGTGCTACCCAGGTGCTGAACCAAAAATGGGCCTGCTCTTAAGCTTAATTTTTTTCTGATTTTTCAAATAAAGATACCAATAGAACAAAGAAAAATTGATAATAGGAGTAAATTAGAAAGTTGCATAAAATTGCATGCTCTATATGAATCATCCAAACTGTCGTCAGGGAGCGCTCAGACACGGCTGCCGATTAATCCAGGAAACTGCAGTGGCCTTCACGTAGTGAATCCCTCCTCCGATGATGCGTAATTACGTACTGACGTAGTACTCACTCTTCAGCTGGTGCAAGAACAGGAACGTTCCACCTCCGCTCCGAAAATCAACAGCAGCACAAAAGTCGGTGCACCCAGCACAAAAGGGAGACACAGGCAACAGGAACATATTTAGATGTGGTTTATTGTAATGTTTAAAAAATACACATTACAAGGCTTGACAAAGTGTAATGGCTGGCAGCACCAGTCAAGGGAAAAACAGGTCAGACGCGTTTCCTAATGCGTGAAGCACAAAATCCTCAGTGACCCTGCACAACACCCCTTATTTTGGACAATTTATGTGTACAGGAAATCCTCCCACTTAATTGTTGGTCCAATAAAAATGACCCTATAATGGCCAAAATAGTGGGTGTGTGAAAAAGGGTTTGCTTTGCATTACTAATGCAACTTCCTAAAAATAACAGTTAATTGTAGTGCAATGAAAATGACTATAATATGAAACATACAATTGCTATGCACATATTTTTCATAAACAAAATATCACATGGGCAAAGTTGCAAAGAAATACGAATAAAAATCAAAAATATATATATATGAAAAAAAATATAATATATAAAATAAAAATTGAAAAAATAACTTATAAATAGAATTTGCCATGTAAGTTTTAAGTGGCAGCTGAGTATAAACCTAAAATAAGATAAATGGAAAATGCTAATAAACTATTGATCTACATATAGTTTCACATCCCACTCTGAGTTCAAACCTTTGGGAAGACGAGTCTCCAAATGAAAAATCCAAAAAACCTCCCTTTTACTCAAAATCACACCTCTATTACCACCCCTGGGGTGTCTGGGTATTAATTGGATGGCCTGAAACGTCAAAAGAGAACTGTCAGAGTTATGAAATTTTTTGAAATGCAGGGATACTGGAGTAGTAGACTCAGGGTCCTCTATGGAACGTAAATGTTCCAAAAAATGATCTTTCAAAGCACGGGTCGTTTGACCTACATACTGCCTCAAGCATCCCTTGCATGTCAAAAGATAAATGACATAGCAAGAACTGCAGGTCATATGCTCCCGAATTTCAAAAACTTTGTTATTGGTAGTCAACACAAAACTTTCTCCAAAAGAAGCATAGGAGCAAGACTTGCACCTCCTACTACCACATTTGAAAAAACCTGGTTTGATAGAAAGCCAATTTTTTCTCTGTTGGGGTCTTGGCAACATAGACGGGGATAGTAGATTCCAGTGGCGGATCCAGGGGGGGGGGGAAACGGGGCAATTGCCCCCCCCGAGAAAATACTGAGAGAGGGCTTCCCTAAGTGGCGTCGCTACAGGGGGGCACTTGGCTCAAATGCTAGCCTCCAATTTCAGTCACAGCCGGTCACATTCCTACACAACACAAGGCAGTGGAACATGACCGGAGACAGAACAGCAGACTGGACTGGAAAGGAAGAGGGAGGAGCCAGCCAGGCGCTGTGGTGTGGTGCAGGAAGACTAGCTAGAGAGCGCGGGAAGGAGCCGAGCAGGACCGGGTCAGCAGGCAGCAAAAAAATAAAGATTTGGGGGTAAGTGAAGTCACTCTCACTCACAACAGGGACAGGGTTACTTATATGATAGTATGACTGGCATATACCCACCTTCCCCTTTTTTTCTTTTTCTTTGGGGAGTATTTGAATGCTATAATGCAATTCATGAGAAGAAACAGGTTGCTTCTTAGTAAGAGAGAGTCTCTGTAACAGACAGACCCAGACTCCACCGATAAAAAACACTTTAGCTTGGTCTCTAGAGAATCTGTAAAATACTGGCTGCTGCAAATTCCTGTGTCAACTGTCATAATGTTTTTTCCGGTATGGCTGACTTGTCAAAATCTGCAATATACATTTCACACTTCTGCCACCTTGTCAGCCATACCGGAAAAAAACATTGACAGTTGACAGGGGACTGTATGTGCAGCAGCATTTAGTAGCCTGGTAGGTTTCTCTGGAACCCCACTGGAAATACATTTAAAATACCGTACATTGTGAAATTGTAAAATTTTAAACTACCCTGTGCTGTGCTAGACAAGAGAGCTGTCTGTGTCAGATGTATATACCTGAGGTTTAGGTATACATATACACACAGTTACACATACATGAATACACACACACACACATATACACACAGACACACACACACATATACACACACACACACACACACATATACACACAGACACACACATGCATACACATATACTTACATACACATACATAAATAGTTACACACACACATTATACATACATACACACAGTTACATACATGCATAAATACACACATATATACTTACATACACATACATACACACATACATACATACAAACATACAGTACATACACACACAAATACATACACACACATAAATATACACACACATAGTTAAACACACACACACACACATTCACAAATACACACACAGGGACTTCTAATTGTGTTTTTGAATAAGGTTAGAGCTGTACGATAGGTTAAATAAAATAGTCTGTTCTATAAGCACTCATTATTTTCTGTCCGCCGCCACAAAAAAATCTGGAAGTGCCCCTCCCGAGACCAGGCTCTGGATCCGCCACTGGTAGATTCCCTAATGTTTGTGCCTTTCATGATACAAAACAAGTGCCTTCTTCAAGTATAGACTTAAGGCTTTCATCAGTACCCAAAATAGGAAGTGCCTTACGTATAATGTCACATATTTTACCAAACTCAACACTGTATGCAGTAATAAATTTAAGTTTATTAAATCTGCTCTGTCTTTGAGTAATGTCAGAGTGAAAGAGGTCTTGTCTTTCTACCTGATCTACCTCTCTTTTCACCTCTTCAAGGGCTGCCTCAGAATACCCTCTCTCAATTAACCTAGCTGTTAGATCCTCGGAATGTTTCAAGTAACTCTTAGGGTCACTACAGTTACGTTTTACCCTTATGTATTGGCTCTTTGGAATAGATTGAATGGTGTGTCTTGGATGGCACGACTTGGCATTGAGAATAGTATTCCCTGCACTCGGTTTACGAAACAATTCAATTTCAATACTATTAGTAACCAAATTTGAATGTAATTCAATGTCTAAAAAAGAAATTGGAAACTTCTTAACTTCCATGGTAAATTGTAAATTCAATTAATTGTTTTGTAAGTAAAGCAGAAACTGTTCAAGAAGAGATACTGGACCCTTCCAAATTAACAAGATGACGTCAACATAGCGACCATAATATTGTATATATTGCCTGAAGGGGTTCCCATCTCCATAGACGTGGGACAGCTCCCACCAACCCATGTACAGGTTGGCATACGAGGGGGCAAATTTAGCCCCCATAGCTGTCCCACGTCTCTGGAGATAGAAACCCTCATCAAACAAGAAAAAATTGTGAGTAAGGAGGTACTCAACAGAATTCTTAATGAACAGTTTCAAAGCTTCATGGTAGTTAGAATGATTATCGAGGAAAAATTCAATTGCCTGGATACCCCTATCATGAGGGATACAAGTATACAATGAGACCATGTCGATGGTGGCAAAGGTATAATCCTCACGCCAATCAAGGCTCTCCATCTGTTTAATCACATGAGAAGTGTCCTTAATGTAACTTGTAAGATTCTATATGAATCATGAAAGAAGAATTGTGGGTTTAGTGTCCCTTTAATAGGTTTAGTTTATTTAGTACAGAAATAGAAAAATTACAGCAGCACTTAAAGAGGAAACAGAGGGCTATTAATTAAAATGAATACAAACTTTATTCAACATCCATAAAAGCGGTTCAAGGCTAGCCCTGACTAGTTTCGTGCTCCATTGAGCACTTAATCATAGAGTAGGTTTGCTAGGCGCATGCTCCCTATTTAAAGGGGAAGTGCACCAATATATCAATTAATTACAAAACAATACAATGTTATCTAAAAACTATGCACAATACATGATAATGATTCCTTAATTACAAATGCCATGAAACTTGAAAATACTAAAATGCCCCTTCTGATTATTCAACAAAATAACTCAGGGGGTGACAGTTCTCAATCTATAAATCCAATATAATTCTTGTTTTAATAATAACTTACATCTGTCATCTCCCCTAGGAGGAAACCCTATACAATCAATGACCTGAACCTTCATATTGAAGGCATTGGTCATATGTATCAAATTAAAGTGCCTCGCCACTGCAGATTCTTTAACATATTCTCTGGTGTCCCTTATATGCTCCCTGATCCTAGATCTCAGTTCTCGGGTGGTTTGACCTGTGTATTGCAATGAGCAAAATATAAACTCTAGAAGATAAACTACGAAAGTAGTCCTACAATTAGCATAAAACTTGTGTGAAAATTCTTCACCCGTTACGTAGCCACACGTAACACATGGACCATGACCACACCTTTAGGTCTCTTTCCTCTTGATCCAGTTGCTTCTATCAATATTTTTCGAACAAACTAGACTGGGTGATAGTTTGGACGACAGCGTAAATGGTCTTTTAGGCACAAACTTACAAGAACCAATATGGGGCCTAAGAATGACATCCCCCTCCAATAAATGAAGATTCTTCTTCAAAATAGAACATACCTGGTAAAATTGGCTTGAATATTCTGTCGAAAAGACCACTGTGTCCTGGGTTATAGGGTTTCTTCTTCTTCCTGAACCCTGAATTAGATCAGATTGAGATTTATTTCTTATTTCGTTAAAAGTCTGTTTTAACAATAGCTCATCATATCCTCTCATATTTAGACGTTCAATTAATGCTTTTCCCTGATGTTCAAACAATTCACTGGAGTTGATGTTTCTACGTAAATGCATAAACTGATCCCTGGGAATCGACCGCACTAAATGTGGCGGATGACATGACTTAGCATGTAAAATAGTGTTTCCAGCTGTCGGTTTACGAAATGTGTCACTTATGACAACACCATTATCAACATCTCCTTTTAAAGTAAGATCAAGAAAGTTGGCAATAACTCCATAAGTCTCACCTGTAAACTTAAGATTAAGTCCATTTTGGCTGAGATAAACAAGGAAACCAGTATGGTCAAATGGCTCCTTAACGACAAAGATCAAGTCGTCTATAAAACGCATGTAAAATATAATATGATCTTTAAAGGGATTTTGTTCAGTGTATAAATACAAGTTCTCCCACCATCCTACATACAGATTTGCGAATGAGGGAGCTAATTTTGCCCCCATGGCCGTCCCGCAAATATGTATGTAGAACTCCTTGTTGAACATAACAAAATTATGTTTTAACAGAAATTCAATGATTTCACACAAGACAAATTTAGTCTCTTCTGAGAGCCTGGTGTACATGTCAAAAACATATCTCATAGCTTGAATGCCAAGATGGTGAGGTATGCTAGAATACAATGCAGTGGCATCCACCACTATCCTTCCATATTCTTGTTCTCATCTAAAATTGTTCAACAACTGCACCAAATGAGTAGAATCCCTCAAATACCTCTTCAGACCCCTCACCAGGGGTTGCAAGATTGAATCAACCCACTCCGAAGTGGGTTCAAACAATGACCCAATCCCTGAGACAATAGGGCGTCCTGGGGGTTGGGTCATGCTTTTGTGAGTTTTGGGTAGGTAATGAAATATTGGAATCCAAGGATTCTCTGGAACCAATGATTCAACCTGGTCCCTGGTGAGGAGTCCAATAATCACAGTCTGTTCCAGTACTCTCTGTAATTTTGACTTAAACACAAATGTGGGATTAGAGCTAAGTTGTCTATAGGTGTGACTTTCACTAAGTTGTCTAATACTCTCCTGAACATAGTCGTTCTTATTAAGAATGACTACATTCCCACCCTTATCCGAATTTCTAATAACCACACTCTCATTGTTCTCAAGAGTTATTAGGGCAGTTCTCTCTTTATGGGTGAGATTAAAAGTTTTTTTCTTTTGCTTGACAGACTCTTCCAATGCCATAATTTCCCTCTCTACTTTTTTCTGATACAGGTTCAATGCTGGACCTCTAAATTGGATTGGATAAAAACTGGAAGACTGCTTAGTGGGAATAGGAATATCTCTATGTTCCATACAAAACTCACTCTCTATACATCTAAGATTTTCCAATGCAATATTATCCCTAAAATCCTGTTTCCTCTTTAAGTGCTGCTGTAATTTTTCTATTTCTGTACTTATTACGGCTTCGCATGCCGTTTCACAGCTAGCACCCCTGCTGCCTACCTTTTGGTTTCACCCACCTCTGCTCTGACCGTGACGTCAGGGTTTCCAGATCTGCAGCAGCTTTGGCAGTGTTTTTGGATTAGTTTATTTAGTATCAGCGATGTTGGGGGTTAATCATTTTATTTAGTGTCGGCGATGTCGGTGGGGGGCAGATTAGGGGTGCTTAGACTAGGAGGCCCATTTATCAAGCTCCGAATGGAGATTGAAGGGCCGTGTTTCTGACGAGTCTTCAGACTCACCAGAAACAGCAGTTATAACCCTGTCCGCCGAGTACGATCGGGTTGATTGACACCCCCATTGGCCGCGAGTCAGCAGGGGGTGGCGTTGCACCAGCAGCTCAAGTGAGCTGCTGTTGCAATGCTGAATACACAGAGCGTATTGCTCTCCGCATTCAGCGAGGTCTTGCGGACCTGATCCGCACTGTCGGATCAGGTCCGCAAGACCTATGATAAATAGGCCTTTAAGGGTTTATGTTAGGGTGTTAGGTTTAAACGTAACTGTCTTTTCCCCATAGACATCAATGGGGTTGTGTTACAGTGATCTCTATTCCGCGATCTCAGGTGTTTTTTTCTAACTCTTTCTCCCCATTGATGTCTATGGGGGGAAGCGTGCACGAGCATGTAAATTCAGCCCTTGACTTTTGTGCAATATGGAGCTTATCGCATCATAACGCATGGCACAAGGAGGTTTTTCAGTAACTTGTAATGGCAGCGCTATGGAAAGTGTGATAACGCTAATTCTTTTTCAATATGTCTTCAGTAACTGACAGATTTAAAAAAAAAAAACATGTAATAAATTCATATATAACTTGCCAGACGGAAGGAGTAATATACAGTACGCCCTTACTTGCCAGACGGATGGAGTAATATACAGTATGCCTTTACTTGCCAGACGGAAGGAGTAATATACAGTATGCCTTTACTTGCCAGACGGAAGGAGTAATATACAGTATGCCTTTACTTGCCAGACGGAAGGAGTAATATACAGTACGCCCTTACTTGCCAGACGGATGGAGTAATATACAGTATGCCTTTACTTGCCAGACGGAAGGAGTAATATACAGTATGCCCTTACTTGCCGTTGGTTACCTAATGTATCTTATAACAGAGAGAATGTAAGAATATCAGTCACAAATATATGTGAATTTTCTCTCTCTAAGTTCACATAGGATTCCATTTAACTGTTAAATGACTGAATCTGATTGGAAGCAAACCAGTAGCTATGAACTTTATTATTAATTACCATGCAGTAAAAGCAATTCAGCAACTCACTTCAATGGTTTATAGGTCTCTGAACTAAGTCTTTTTAATTACCCATGTTTTAAGAATTAATAATGAATAAAGATTTATTGTTTTAATCTTATGTTCGTGAAATACTGTGACATCAAGCACTAAATAAACAATTCACTACTTTTCTAATACTAATGGGATTACATTAGTACTAATAGTATATTATTTTACAACCAGTGGGGCACTCTTCTTTCTTTTCCTCTGGTTGTTTTGTGTATATAAATACATATGTACACATATATAGACATATACTGTATATAGACCTAAATCTTGAAACACGAGTTGCATTGCTCACATTTTCCCTTCCTATCGGCTAGATTTAGAGTTCGGCGGTAGATGGGCTGTTAACGCCACGCGTGTTTTATGTCTAACGCACGTCATTGTTTGACTCCGGTATTTAGAGTTAATATAAGACCATCTAACGATGCTCCTAACGCGTGTATGTCACACGCGTAATCCTGCCCGCGTTAGACAGTCTCCCATAGAGATCAATGGGAAAGTCAAAAATTAGCTTTTTTTACCTAACACTCGATCTCGCGAGAATACGCACAGCTCGGTCATATGACGCATACCACATCATGCACAACAATAACACGCCGCAAATGTCACAACATCAATCAATCAACAAAGCACACAAGCATTACACATTCACAAGCGGGGGAAGTTTTAATACTATTTATACGGGGAATACGCATATACTTTAAGATGCGGAAAATCGCACAATAACAACAAGGATTAAAAAATATATACATACACTAAAAAAAAAATCGCATTCAATATCATTATATATTATGAAAAACATACATATACAACACTTCACGAAGAACACACCATCGCAAATTCACATTTAAAAAGAATACTATTGGACAATGTTAGAGAAAACGACCACTATGACATCATCGCATTCTACACATTCCACAAATACCAACTCAAAATGAGCATGCGCAAATTAACACACCTAATACACATTGCAATAATATTAATTGCTAATAAAGCACACCTGAACACTAATTACAATGGAAATTGGGACATCATTAAACATTTACACAGGGTATATAAGCACCACACAAGCAGGGCTTCTTTGACTGTGTTGCTGGTGGGTCTTTGGAGATTTAAGAATAGAGATTTTGCGAATTTTTGAGAGTGATTTAGTGTTAGTGTGAGAGAGTCAGTTGGTAGTGTTAGCGTGAGAGAGTCAGTTGGTAGTGTTAGCGTGAGATAGTCAGTTGGTAGTGTTAGCGTGAGATAGTCAGTTGGTAGTGTTAGCGTGAGAGAGTGAGTGAGTTAGTGGGAGTTAGCGGGAGTGGGAGAGAGTCTGTTAGTGGGAGCGTGAGTGAGTTAGTGGGAGTTATTAGTGATAGTTGTTAGTGTGAGCGTCAGTTAGTGGTAGTTATTGAGCGTTAGTGGGAGTGTTTGTTATTGAGAATTAGAAGTAGTGTTAGTTAGCGAGCGAGTGATTTATCTGTACACTTAACACATTTACACGCAAACACATTCAATACATACATACACTTATCAATAACACTACATACACTCCATACCCCCTACCCCCTCATACTACACTCCATACCCCATTCCTTGTAGTCCCATTCCCTTTCATCCCATTTACTCTTATCCCATACCCCATACCCATCCCATACCCATCCCCTAGTTACATTTAGTTTACATATCCTCCTTTTAGTCTTATTCTTTTCGTTTATTTAAATACTCCTTTCCCTCTTTTTTTTTTTTACATCCCTCACACTTTAAGCACCTTTTTTGTCTTTTTAGTTCTTTATTTTGACCCCCTTTCATTTCATCACACTCACTTTTTTTTGATTATTTGGGGTTTAGTTTAGGGAGGAGATGGAGGCCAGGCAGGGGACAGGTAGAGGGGGGAGTAGAGGGAGGGGGAGAGGAAGGGGGGCAGGAAGGGGGGCAGGAAGCGGGGGTGGAAGCGGTGGGTGGACCCAGCCACTTGGTTCAAGATGACCAAGTGGCTGGGCCCAGTGGCGGTCAGAGTAGGGCTTCACAGTCCGGGAAACAGAGGGCATCGTCACAGGGGAAGGCCAAGGCGACTAGGGAGGCGAGGTTTACGATGGAGGAGAAGGAGGCCCTCGTAGAGGCCTATATGGCCAGGTATAGGATGCTGCAGCACCAGAAGACTACCCCGACTGACAGGAGGAGGCTCTGGAACGAGATTCGGAATGCAGTCAATGCAGTGGGTGGCCGGAACCGGGATATGGATTCCATCAAACATCGGTACCGGGACTGTAAACTTGAACTTAAAAAAAAGTTAAGCCTGGAGGCCCGACATGCCGCAGGGACCGGTGGCGGCCCTGCCCTTGAAATGGAGTACTGCAGATGGGAGGAAATGTTGCGGCCCAGCATCTCCGAGGTGGAAGTAGTCGGTATCGGAGGAATCGATACCGGGAACCTGCCACTCTCATCTGACGGTAAGCTCATTGAACAATAATTTCACATACGAAAGTATTTCAATGGACACTATACGCAAACATTTACTTTCATGATTGAGGTAGCGAATACAATTTGACAAAACATTCAAATGTACTTATATTACATAATTTGATTCATTCTTGAGATATATTTTAATGAAGAAATAGCCATGCACACGGTGAAACAATCACAGGAGGCAGCTATATTCAGCTAACAATCAGAATCTTATAAACATATTTAGATATGCTTTTCAGCAAAGAATATCCAGAGAATGAAGCTAATTAGATAACAAAAGTACATTCGAAAGTTGATACTAAATGTATGCTTATAAATCATGAAAGATAAAACATTGGGTTTCATGTGTTAAGGATCAGATTAATGCTATTACGCTGTTTACACGCATTCTATTACTTAGCGGTTACATCAGTATCTAGGCTATAGGTTAGGTGTGCATTTAAACAGACTGAAAACAAACGCAAAAACATTCACATTGACCAGATATCACAAACACTGTTTAGAAAAAGCGGAAATAGAATTGATTGTTTGTTAGATTTCAAAGTGGATTAATGATTCTGCATTTGTAATTGTATCGTAAGCTAAGTCATTTAAACCTTTATTTGCAAATATGCTAATATATACATTTCTTTTTTTCTTTTTTTTTTAATATACAGAGTCTGGGGACGAGGCAGCACAGCCTCCTGCATCTCCCCGGGATGAGAGTGGTGGTGAGGAATTCCCACTTCGGAGGGAAGAGGCCCCCCGTGACGAACAGCGCACGGGAGATGATCAAGAGGCCCCGGAAGCACAGGAGGATCCCGCTGAACCCGCGGAACCCGAGGTCCCTCAAAGACTCGCACTCCGCCGTGCACGGGCACCCCGCCGTGCACGGGTTCAACAGGCACAACAAGAAGAAATAGCGGAGGTGCGGGTTCTACTGGAGTACATAGACCAGATGCGTACCTCCCGGATAGAAAACATAGAAGGACGACGCAGAATACTTGATGGGCAGAATCAAATAATTCAAGGCCAAAATGAAATAATCAGTATACTGAATACAATACAAGAAGGACAAACAAGAATGTTCAATCTTCATCAGGAAATGTTCACATTTTTCCGGGAGGCGCATGCTGGTCTACCTCCTGTTGCTGGGCCTCTTGTTGCTGGGCCTCTTGCTGCTGGGCCATCTCCTCCTGCCGGCCCATCTCATCCTCCTCCTCAGCCATCTACTCCTCCTCCTCCTCAGCCATCTACTCCTCCTCCTCCTCAGCCATCTTCTCCTCCTCATCCATCTTCTCCTCCTCCTCCTCAGCCATCTACTCCTCACCTTGGTCGTCCCAGTACTCTTCCTTCCACTCCTCCCACAACAGCTCCAAGGAGGACTCTTCGGAGTCGGCAGTTGCCTCTCCCAGAGCCTCAGCCCCGTGGGAAGAGGGGAAGGAAGAGGAAGTAAGTATTTTTTTCCATCTTAAATTTTTTTTTTTGGGTAATGGATAGGTATGTGATGATGTGGTTTTCATACACTTGTGGACCACACTCTGTATATAATCGACTTCTATGGGACCGGGTCCATGGAGGAAGATTCTTTGCAGAGTGTGGGTTATAAGTGTGTGAAAACCACATCATCACATACCTATCCTTGTTCATGATATTGATTGGTTTCTGTGATGTGATGTCCAAACTGTTTCCCGAATCGCTAACTAAATTACCATAACAATTATCCATGATGGCATATTACTGTTTGAATGCCAATAACACAGCTTAAAGGGACAGTCAGAAAATTATTGATTACAAAGAAAACACTGTATTACGCATTATAAAGTTTGAAACAACAAAACATGGAGAAATACATGTGTGACTTATGTGCTTACCCTTGTATCTATGACTATGAAAAATGACCACTTATTTGTTGTTCTGACATAACAACATTTTAGATATCAATGATCAATACATGGTCAATAATATGCTGTATGAGCACAAGGTTTTACATATACAAATGCTATCCAAATGCCCTCTAGTGCTCAAATTGTATAATGATTACAAGCACTCTTCAAGATTTAAGAAATGAGCACACCAACCTCATAGGTTTAGATAGCAAATTTAAATAAACCCAGACAAATGTTCAATTGTTGAGAAACATTTGATATCCTTGTTATTACAGAATTGACTTTTCGAATAATGTTAAAAAATTTTTTTTCGAAACTGTCCCTTTAACAACATTACATATGCTAACACATTTTAAGCTTGTTGCTATATCTACATGTACTTTGTCAAAAAAAATTTTGAAAATCACATTTATATTGACGTGTTAAATAAAGTCTATTTTCTTTAAGAGACATTATTGTGTTAATATTTTATTGTAACTATTTTTATTTTAACAATGAATATGGTTTAAAGTCCTTTTAGGAGTGGGGGGGTGAAATATGCTAACAAAAATATATTTGAAGATTAAACTATGTGGATCTCATACATGATACAAAAAAACAACATTTGCATTCAAGGGACAGTATCCTATATTTTTTACATAACTGTATGTAATAGACACTACTACAAACAACAAGATTAACATATACTGATAGCAATATTAAAAAGCTTCAAACACTTGCAAATAAAATAGGGTTAGCTATATTTTAAATATAGATGAACCACCATTACAACCGTAAAACACAATACCCCATCATTAACATATGAAAAGAACCTTTACACAAACTGGACAAAGCTGGAGATGGTACTCACATGAAACTCATTGGCTTTGCGAGGAGTAAGAAAATTACTTACATTTTCTTACAACACAAGACAAAATAAACCTATTGGTTAAACAATGGACTATCTAACTAGAGACAAAATCAAATATTTTTATTTATAATGTGAGTGTCTAATGAACCTTTCATAAAATATACAACGAAATTACATTTAGAAGAAGTCGGCATCATATATTTAGCATATGATAAATGCATATTGATTACTTTATTCAAACACAATAGCGCATATTTATTAATTAGATATGTTCAACATTAAAAACAACATTAATTTTTAAGAAAAAGGAACATTGTTGACAAACATATTAAACATGGACTGTAGAGATTTGCACTTGCCTAGAAATATCCTATGCATGAAAACATTTTGCTTTCGTTCGTTGATTCAACCAGACATCCAGCAAAAGAGAATGTGTTGGTCTTTATCAGCTACGGGTCAACAATGTAACATGATGCAAATAATACATATTCGCAAGCTTTTTAAAATTGCATGCAGTCACAAACGTTTTTAACGTGCACAAATATTGCGGGACTACGCAATCCAATCACACGTTTTTTTAACTTTACATGTGCCGTCTTAACATGGCGCTTCCTTGATCACGTAAGAACGCCATCCAATGAAAGGCACATTATTGATCACGTAAGAACGCCCAAAAAAAAAAGGCGCATCCTTGATCGCGTCAAAACGCAATCCAATAAAAGGCATATTCCTGATCACGTAAGAACGTCAGTCAATACAAGGAATCATTGGACAGCCTGGCAGGTGACGTCTTAAGCAACATGGCGCATCCGAGATCGCTGAAAAACCGCAGACAATACAAGGACTCAGTGACATCTTGGCATATCATTAAGAAACGTATTTATATTTTAGGAACTAGTATGTGTGTAGATTGCTATCTAGGAATGTCACCAAATCATGAATCATCTTTTCGGACTTGACTGTCCCTTGAACTATAGCTATGGTGTATATCTTTAACATTTAAAAGATACACATGAGAAATACATATGCCATTGATGTTTTAAGATATGTTTGGATTGTTGTTGAATAACAATAGTTATACATGTATTGATTAAACGTGTCATTTATTCAAGTTTAATTATGGTCAGCCTACCTATAGCCATATATGGGAGGAGATGTATTTTGTTAACATATTAGTTAACTAATATTCATCATCTACATTATTTGTATTACACACAGAGATTGATTTGGTTACACTTTGACAATAATATAGATTTGAAAATGAAATACAGGTGCTGTCAACATTACAATAAGATTGTTTATTAATAAAATTATATGTCCTTGTTCTTGTAAAAAGGACAAAAACGCTTTACAAATGGAAATACATTCATTTACAATAGTGATCAACATCACTTAAAGGGACATTATTTTGTTTTTAAAAAGAGCATACACATAGTCAATACTATTTAAATAAAATGAACACTTTACAGGGATTATATCATTGTATCAATACTCAGATCATTTGGTAAAGGTGCATCAATTCATGCAGAGTTTATAAATACACACATGGATATGAACATTTAAATATACATATATACACAAATACAAAAATATATATACATATATAAAGAAATTACTCTGCTAATCATAATCAGGCAATGATAGAGCTAAGAGAAAATAATATAAACACAAATAATAAGATTACATTGGAGATGTTAATCTTAAAGTCATTTACTATTGTCTTACATATATGATTTCATTATAACAAATAGATTTGTTAGGTCCCTTTAAGGATAAACAACATAAACTAGAGCTTGCAAAAAATAACAGGAAGAATGAGGACAAAGATTTGTGAAATAAAATGTATTTTATTAGTATGTAAGAAAACATACACAACGTTTATAAATAATCTTGTAAAAATAAGGAATATATGAGCCATATGACAAGGTAACACAGTGCATCACAGTCCATGAAGAGAGTTGCCAAGGGCCAGCATAGCCTCATTGGAGACACATGACAAGGTAACACAGTGCATCACAGTCCATGAAGAGAGTTGCCAAGGGCCAGCATAGCCCCATTGGAGACACATGACAAGGTAACACAGTGCATCACAGTCCATGAAGAGAGTTGCCAAGGGCCAGCATAGCCTCATTGGAGACACATGGCAAGGTAACACAGTGCATCACAGTCCATGAAGAGAGTTGCCAAGGGCCAGCATAGCCTCATTGGAGACACATGACAAGGTAACACAGTGCATCACAGTCCATGAAGAGAGTTGCCAAGGGCCAGCATAGCCCCATTGGAGACACATGGCAAGGTAACACAGTGCATCACAGTCCATGAAGAGAGTTGCCAAGGGCCAGCATAGCCCCATTGGAGACACATGACAAGGTAACACAGTGCATCACAGTCCATGAAGAGAGTTGCCAAGGGCCAGCATAGCCTCATTGGAGACACATGGCAAGGTAACACAGTGCATCACAGTCCATGAAGAGAGTTGCCAAGGGCCAGCATAGCCCCATTGGAGACACATGGCAAGGTAACACAGTGCATCACAGTCCATGAAGAGAGTTGCCAAGGGCCAGCATAGCCCCATTGGAGACACATGACAAGGTAACACAGTGCATCACAGTCCATGAAGAGAGTTGCCAAGGGCCAGCATAGCCTCATTGGAGACACATGGCAAGGTAACACAGTGCATCACAGTCCATGAAGAGAGTTGCCAAGGGCCAGCATAGCCTCATTGGAGACACATGACAAGGTAACACAGTGCATCACAGTCCATGAAGAGAGTTGCCAAGGGCCAGCATAGCCTCATTGGAGACACATGACAAGGTAACACAGTGCATCACAGTCCATGAAGAGAGTTGCCAAGGGCCAGCATAGCCCCATTGGAGACACATGACAAGGTAACACAGTGCATCACAGTCCATGAAGAGAGTTGCCAAGGGCCAGCATAGCCTCATTGGAGACACATGACAAGGTAAAAGAGTGCAACAGGCACAACAAAAAACTGATAAAAAGGCCAAATGGCAACAATATAAATACAAATTCAACATGTGGACGGAGGATTATTATCTGCCACCATGGAGCATATCCAGATCCTCCACTTACTGGTCATCCTCTTCATTGTCCTGTGCATGTCCAGCTCCAGATTCAGGCCTTCAACGTAATTGCATAATTTCACGCAGAGTCAAGTCCTGAACCCGGAGCTGGGCCTGCATGGTGTCGTTCATCCCTCTCAGGACAGCTGCGTTCCTCAACACGGCCTGCTCTACTCTTGCTATCCCTTCTAGCATGAGCCATGCTGAGTCACAGCCTAAAATAAAATAAAAATTAATATTAAGGATAATTACACAACAGAATAAAAGATTTTAATACATACATTGTCATCATAAAGACAAATAATTATTTACATCAATTATTTTTCATATATTCTTTACACATGAATTAGGTTATTCAGACAGACAGAAATCATTAAAGGCTCATGTTACTCAAACATGTTGAACCCTTTAATTGGTTTTAGATGATCCACTTATACAGCTTGAGTGTATCAAATCTTGTTAAAGGATTTACATTGTACTTACATCAGCAATTTAAAAATTCAATTTAGACTGTGGTAGGCACACCTATCCTTAAACATTTTGGCATTGAGGACAAGCTGTGTAAACATAGCAACCAGAAGAAATTACATTCCCACTGGGTTAGACAAGAGATAATGTATCCACATTTGGACATAAAATTTTGGATCCAAGTAGTGGTGTTTGGTATATGTAGTGATATCCAATTAAAGGGACACTGAACCTAAATATTTAATGGACTGATTCAGATAGAGCATGACATGACAAATCTTTAGAAATTACACATATTCATTATATGTTTTAATTGTCAAGCTATATTTTGAATGCAAGAATGTTGGTTTTTATGGAAGCCAATATTTGTTGATGAACCTTGTTTGTGCATGCTGGTTGATGGATACATTCATCCAACAATAAAGAAATGATGGCCACATTTATTTTATTGTTTAAACTAATTATAGGAATAAGTTGTTTTCAATAAATATATCAAGAGAATGACGAATAATTCATAAGAGTATTCTATTATACATTGGCTTAACATTGCATGCTGGATTTGAATCACAATTTAACCAATTTAACTTCACTGTACCTTTAAGTATCTTATAAAGTGTATTTAGAATGATACTTACAGCTGTGCCTGAGAAGGACAATCTGACACCCAGGACAATGAAGGTTTAAACAGGGGGGAGGGATGGGATTGGCTCGGGGAGGGATGGGAATGGCTTGGGGAGTGGTGAGCTGCTGCTCCAGGGTAGGCCGTACAGCTGGGGAGTGGGGAGTTTGGGTCTGGGCAGCTGTACGGGCCAGAATACGGGGAGAGCGGCGAAGGGGGGTGTATGGGCGTTTTTTGGGAGGGACAGGATATGAAATATGGGAAGGGCTGGCAGTGGTCGGGGCATGGTCATGGGTTTGGTGATGGGAAGGGCTCTGGGTGTGTGCAGAGGTGTGGCCATGGTCAGGGGTGTGTGCACGGGGAGGGGTCTGTGACTGGGCAGGGGCGGAATCCAGATGACCAGAAGTGGTGGATCCATCTGAAAATGTAAAAGAAATATATTAACATCTCATACATCCTGACATCAAATCAACGCATTTAAAATTGATTATGTTTTCAATATACCTCGAAGTGTGTTTGAATCTGTAAACTATTCTGAAATGAGGATATGGTATCTATATAGGCACTCAGATGAATCTCAATGACTGTCTGTACAATGTGAAACTTATTATTGTGTTTTGGCATGGAATATGCATGTGACATAATGATGGCATGAATTATATATTCTTAAAAAAATATATACAAGCAGATTTTCATGCTGCCTGATATAGAAAGGGGGCAGTAGTGTATTTGAACAGACAAATAATATTCCTTTTTAAAGGGAAAAAGCTGTAGACTTTGAATGTCTTCAATAAAATGATTTCAAAAAAAGAAACATGTTGGAAACATGATAGATATATTTCACATACCATCAGACTCCAAGGCAGCCTCTTCCTCCTCCATCCCACATGTGACATCAATCTCTGTAAAACATAACATGTTGTGTACACCTTAAGATCAGATATTATAACATATGTTACTGTTGCTCAAATACGCACATCAATGTTGCATTAAAGATATACACACACAAAGTTATGATTTACATCATTTTGATGGAGCATACAAATGACAATAGATTTGTTATTGTCAATAAATCAGAATATTAATGTATTGTTTGTCTTAATGTTAAATTCATAAAAGCATAGTACATAGAACATTTAAGATTTCTCATGTGTGTATCACTTGATGACTGTTGTTAAAAAAAAAAAAAAATGAAAAAAACATATGTTAGACATCTTATGAATAACAAATGTGTAGAATAATAAAGTAGAAATTATTAATCGCTCAATATAAAAAATAAATATATAATCAGAAGATAAATTCTATGATTTTTTATAATGTTATGCTTCATCGGAATCATGATCATAATATTGATTAGCAATACACCTTCAATTACATATAAATGAGTCAATGGACTTACCAGGAGACCGCAAAGGCGGCTCTATGTCACTGCTGGATTCCTGTGGGCTCCCCACACCAACTCTCTCTATGAATGATATAGATATATATTATTAAACACATTTTGGATATCACTAAATCACATCTGTCTAGAATTTTAACATTAATCAACTTTAAAATGTGAAGAATAGAGCAGTCATTACACCAGAAAATGCTTGATTGAATCAAGGGGATTCTGTAAACATATCTGTATTCAACATATGTTTAATGTCAGACTACATTAGACATCAAATTCATCTCAGATGCTGCTATTGCATATCTAAATATACCCAATGATCAATGTTCTTAACCCTTTAAGGACACAGCTTTCACTTAGCTCAATTGTTTTATGACGGAATAATTCCGTCATATGTCCTTAAGAAGTTACAAGAATACACACAAACCACATATTGAGGAGCATCTGTTGACAAATCTAAACAAACATGTGTCACATCGACCCATTTTTTCAATGTACAGTAATCTTGTTTAGGACACAACACATATTTATCACAATACATAACAAACTTTATTATTACAAATATGTAATCATGGTGCTGTTAGAGTATGCAGATATATATAAAGTAACTCCAACAGATAATTAGATTTATATATCAATAGTTTTTAATAAAAATAATGTAATGATGAATGAATCTATTTTGTCTTAAAGGGACACTGACATGATTAATTTAAATAATTGATTTCTATGTTCAAACTGTAAAAAATGATTTAACATTGACTCCTATTATAATTCGAATGTTGTTCGATATTAATCTTAAAGGCAGATAAGGAATATTGGATTCAATAAATATTGTTTGTTGAAGGTATCCACCAATCATCAATATAAACCCAGGTTGGTCAACAAATATTTAGATGCACATAAACGTACTTTCTTTATTTTAAAATACATTTAGCAATAGAATATGTCACATATGATGATAGTATTATATTTTATGTTTATTAATATTGCATACTGTATGTGAAACACAATATTAATAATTGTAGTTCAGTATCCCTTTAATCTAAAATTAAATAGATTCCACAATGTTGTTGTTTGTTAATGAATTATCTACTCCATATGTTGATGTAATGAATGGTATTGAGCATGCAATTAAAATCAAATATGTTATTTAAGTATATCCGAATAATTATATAATTTTCATCTATTAAATAGACATTACATATAAATATAGAACAATGTGTATTTAGTATGTAATGTTCATTCCATGTTTCTAAGACAAATGTCAATTAAAATGAGACATACCATACTGTGACAAGCCCTGGCTTGAGGATCCAGCAGCCACATCCATATCTGTAATATATTAAATGAGGATTGCATATCATTAATACTAATCATGCCATGTTTAAAATATTTACATTAATAACAAATCAATAGAAAAATATTAATCCTTTGGTAGTCCCATGAGTTAATAGTTTCCGCAATTAAATGAATGATAAATATATCCTGGACTCTTATTTTCAATCAGTTGTGTTGTTTACTGTATCTTTAAGAATATATGCTTGTTATTACATAATCATCAATTGATGGCCATATGTTATAATTTATTAGTATTATTCGTTTTTTATTAGATATAATATTTAAAATAAGAATACTGTATTCTTCACTAATCTAAGATTTTCCATTTAATTTTTAACAACATGTATAAAGCAATGCCACTTTCCGCAAACCCATGTTAACGTGGATGAGAAATGCCATTTTCGCGATCATTGCGCAATGATTCCAAGCGGAATTACGCATCCGTCATTTGACCAACATGTATAAAGCAATGCCACTTTCCGCAAACCCATGTTAACGTGGATGCGAAATTACATTTCCGCTCTGTGACGCATATTCTGTAGAGCGCAAGAAACATCATTCCAATTTCATGTATCACTAATGTAAAATAAGATATCTAAACATCATATGTAGTGTATGTTGTGAGATCTGTATAGGTTTAGTATCTGACTAAATACACATTTTGGATTTTTAACATTATAAATATTATATGAAGTTGGATAATTACCTGGTTCAGATTCTCTATCGGGTCCTCCCAGGCCACCGGACGGAGAAGCATCTGCCCTGTCCCCCGCGTCAGGACTTTCAGATCCCGCAGCTGGGAGGGAAGAAGAGGAGGCCGAGGATGGCGAGGATCTAAATCTTTTGGGGACCCGGAGATTGAGGAGCTCGCATAAAGTCACCTCATAAGGGAGTAGGTACAGTTTCCGCGGGGCCTTTCTTTGGCCCCCTCTTTTACGGGCTTGTACCCAGTCCCTTATGAGGTTGACTTTTTTCGATAAACGCAACCTCATATCTCCGAATCTCCTCATGATCTGATCCTGGGTCCTCTGGACGTCACACACCAATCTAACCGCATTGGTGATAGACTCCCAGAGGGCCTTCTTAACAGGCGCATCTGTCGAGCTCCTCTTGTTCCCAAACAGCTGGGGATAAAAGTCCTTGACGGCGTGGACCAGTGCAGCGCTCTCCTCCTTGGTGAACCTGGGAACTGACATGCCTGCTGGGTTGTCTTCTCAAATATATATATATAAAAATATATCTAGTACGCCTGCAGGCATTAGAGAACTGACAAAGATGGCAACGTGTAATGGACTTTTATATGGTGAAGTAAACATGAGATGCACCATGGGACAATTTATCTGTACATCTGATTGGATAAAAGTTTGAAATATTGTTATAATGTCTGTGAGACCATCCTGACTCAAGTTGTGTTTGTGTGATGAACTCTGATTGGCCGTTCCTTAATGTTTCATATCTTAGTAACTTCCTTACACATACCGCTTGGTGGTGCTGTAACTTCATTTTTCATGTAGACTTATTTGTAACTCATGGGCCTGTCATGCGGATATGTGTGACGCATATTTAATATCCGTGATCCGTGAAATATTAATGATTAAATACTCTTTAAAATCTAATCCTGTCACATTATTAATGTTGTAGACATTTCTCGGTTTAATAACGGTCTGTTTCTTTAATACAAATACACATTTAATATTGTATGTCTTTATTGTTCTTTAAATAAATTTATTGTGAAGTATTGACATTGCTCTATTAAATGTATTTATAATGCACATTGATTGTGTGCTATTGCGTGACATTACACTAATGTTTAAATATGCTAATCTGGTGTTTGAAGATGCGTTTCCCACGCAATATTTATTAATGTTAAAATTCCGGGAAGAATGTCAGTAACTTTGATAATCTGTTTATAAATGTTAAACTACAGCTTTGTTATTCGCAAATAAACCTCGAGCTTGTATTTGTCTGAAGTGCTCATATATGTTATTGTGCAATGGCGTCTTTAGTTTTAAAGAGACATTACAAACAATTGTATCAAATGATCTGTAGAGATAGAAGATTGTTTAGACTTTAAAATGTAAATCATTTTCTCTTAGTATTTATATATCCTCAACATAAGAAATTTAAATGCACATGGTTGAGCCAATCACATAAGGCATCTCTGTGCATCCACCAATCTTCATCTACTGAGCCTATCTCGATATGCTTTTCAAGCAAAGTATGTCAAGATAGGAAGAGAAGTAAATACACTATTTCAAGCTCTTAAAGGGACACTGTCCAAACAAATTTACCATTGGTGATTGAGCATGAAATGTTAATCAACTTTATTATTTAATACGATTATCAAATGTTAAGTTATCTTGTTATGTTTCTTTGAAAATCAATAATGATATTTTATATTACGGACAATTGTTTAATAAAAACCTGGGTTGTCCTTGACGATTGTTGCATCAATTATTCCAAACAATCAAGTTCTGTCCAGAGTACTGAAGCAAATAAATTAGCTATTTACTGCCTTATTTCTAAAGTAATGATAGCAACATCACAATGAGCATTCATAATATGAGACAAGTTTTAAAGTTGATTAAAATAGAATACTCATTCAGAATGTATAAATCATTGTTTTTTTAAATGGCTACCTTTAAGTATATTTTGAGTTCATGTCCCTTTAAATAAACATTTCACAATAATGCTTAATATATCATAAACCTAGGCACCTTCCTTTTGCTAAATGAGTCTAACATATGAGTAAAGCAAATTTAGATTAACTTCTAGATTGTTTTACACACTGACTGAAATATATTTATTAAATGAGGTCTTTTTTAGCCTTCAGCGTAGAGGGACATTAAGCTATATGTTATGTATGCATTTTGTATCATAATCTTATATTTGACCAACTTAATATGTTTTGTTATTCAATCATTATATTGTAATTATATATATTCGTGGATTAAATACATCTCTACATAGGCTATTTTGATGCTGATTGTTGTTTGCATATAGATGCCTTATATCATTGACTAAGATATGTGCATTTATTTTTATTTTAACAAGTATATTTAAAGACTGAATGTAATTCTATAGTACATTCTAAATATGTTTAAATTCTTGTATGATATTTGTAACAATGTATACAAAATATACATTTTGAATGACCCCTTTAAGGACCCAAACATATTGTATTTTGATTTAACATTGACAAAATAAACTAAAGGGGAAATTACATTCTATATAGATATTTGATGTCTAACCCAAGAGGTAAGATTGTAATAAATACATAATATTACTAAGTATAGTTAAATGACTCCACTAGAAAATTACATAGATTAACCTGGCATCCAATAACTAATTATTAAAAATTATAAAGTTAAATGACCTACCATTTATAAATGTAATAATTGTAAAATATTTTCTAATAATGTTTTGAGATACCTAAGGAAGATACATGATCTTATACAATTCTTTTTACATTCAACAACACTGTCACTTTCATGTAATTGAACCACTTCACCTTATTAAATGTTAAAACAATCATAATATTAATACATATCCTAAATATTTTTAATATATACTTTTTCAATATAAAAGCATTGAAGAATATGACTCCCCAATTAATGTTAAAATATATCTTTTAATATTCTCTGAAGAATTTTATTTTCTACTATTAATGCATTATTTTCTCTTATGCATGTGCTTGTCAAATAGCCAACTACCAGTCATGGGAGTCCAAGTTTTATTTATTTACAGATTATATTGATATATATTAGAATCTGCTAAAAAAAAAAATATATTTAATAGAAAATAATTAAATATTCCATGAAGTCATCAGATGCCAATCTGAAATGACAAATAATAAAAATGGAACAAAGTTAATACACACGTTGTAAAATATTCATAAAATACATTTAAAATCATATGGTGTCTATGCTCTAACTTTGATCAACATTTTTTAAAGATAATCATTACATTCATTTTAAATTAATGAAATACATACACCATTATATTGTTGATTAAAAATAATATTTAAATTTCAAAAAATAAATTTATACATAATAATGTATATCACATGTAAACAATATATGTATGCTGAACATAAATGTAATATTTCATGTCCATTCAAATACCTCTATATCAACTATAATATGTATTCCTTTTTCTGATTGTGATCCCTAAATATCTAATTAAGAACTAAATATGACTAATGTATGTAAGCTACTAATATTCTACAGTCTTCACTAGCATGCATTGGTACACCAACCTGGACAATGCATGGTCTTTGAATGTCAATTCAGGGGTAAACAGTTGATCTTCAATAGGTGTCTTATTCATCAGTTCATTAAATAGAGGACTGGGAAATACCATCTAAAAAGGAAAATCATCTAAGTGTCTGATTGTGATCCCTAAATATCTAATTAAGAACTAAATATGACTAATGTATGTAAGCTACTAATATTCTACAGTCTTCACTAGCATGCATTGGTACACCAACCTGGACAATGCATGGTCTTTGAATGTCAATTCAGGGGTAAACAGTTGATCTTCAATAGGTGTCTTATTCATCAGTTCATTAAATAGAGGACTGGGAAATACCATCTAAAAAGGAAAATCATCTAAGTGTCTGATTGTGATCCCTAAATATCTAATTAAGAACTAAATATGACTAATGTATGTAAGCTACTAATATTCTACAGTCTTCACTAGCATGCATTGGTACACCAACCTGGACAATGCATGGTCTTTGAATGTCAATTCAGGGGTAAACAGTTGATCTTCAATAGGTGTCTTATTCATCAGTTCATTAAATAGAGGACTGGGAAATACCATCTACAAAATAGAAAATCATCTAAGTGTCTCCAATAGGATGTCTCCACAGCCTTATTCTATCAAATAGTTTGCACTTACCATGTGAACATGTCTTTGTATGGTTTTCAAGGTCAGCAGAATTTAAATATGCCAGACATGATCCCATTGGTATACTTCAATTTCAATCTTGGCTTTTTCCCCACTGTCAGTCTTGGAAATCTTCACTGTCAGGCTTCAAATTGTTCCCTTTCAGTCTTTATATTAAGTCATCTCCCTAATGTAAGAAATTATATATAAAGATTTCATACAAGTGTGTGAATCAGTTCTGTACCCCTCTCCCACCCCCCATTTCATAATAAATATCTATCACTAGCTTACTAAGCCTGTGTATGAACCTGTGTTATTTTCTATCAAGTGTGAAGATGAGTCATATTGAGCAGAACAAACCTCTGTGTGACATTGAACCATAGTCATTCTAGAGTATCCCTTTCTGATTATGTACATAAGTAATGTGTAAACAAAGTTATATTTTTAAAAATGTATGCCATATTATGTATTTGTGTACAAATCATGCCAGCAACAGTCCATACATTTCTACTTACCATCTGATGTCCTCTATAAAAACCAGGTGGCAAAGACTCGCTATAGGACCCAATGCCCAGAGCATCACCTATATTATGAGAAATAAATATTATTATAACATTTGATCAATACTAACATGTTTGCACAATTCTCTACTTGTCATTTCCCTAGAGTTCACATCTATTGAAAATACTCCAGTGTAACTTCTATTATTTACCGTCTAAAGTGGCGGTTGATGACGTCTGCTCTGACATCAAGTCCCTCGTCCTGGAATTCCCCCTCTAGAACAGGATCATCCTCCTCATCTCTGAGGAGGTCTCTGTCCACCGGGACGGCCTGCAGCATCCCAGCCCGCTGTGCAATATTATGCAGGACGCTACAGGCTACAACGATCTTAGCCACCTTCTTTGGGTTGTACTGGAGTGCTCCTCCAGAACGGTCCAGGCACCTGAATCTCATCTTCAGGAGCCCGAACATCCTTTCAACCACCGCCCTGGTTCTCTTATGAGCCCTATTGTAGCGCTCCTCAGACACATCAGTTGGGCTACGCAAGGGGGTAATGAGCCAAGGCCGGCTCATGTACCCAGAATCACCTATAAATTTAGAACAGAACATAATTCAAACAGAATACTTAAACTAGTATATTGTTGTATAAATATATTTTTTAAAAACCATAATCCATATTAAAAGTTGTCAGAAACATAAAAAAAATAAAAAAAATTATATATAAATCTGTATCTAGCCATTTCATCTAAGACATGCTACATATGCGTATTTCTCCTAAACCAAACCTTGTGTAAAATGCTAACTACATGTTTACATTGCATTCTCTATCTGAACACTTAAGGTAAGACATGCTACATATCTGCATTTCAATAAAACTAGACATTAGCAGAAATAGACAATGACAGGGTTAAATTGCATGAGATAATATCTTGCTATTTCATCTAAGACATGCTACATATGCGTATTTCTCCTAAACCAAACCTTGTGTAAAATGCTAACTACATGTTTACATTGCATTCTCTATCTGAACACTTAAGGTAAGACATGCTACATATCTGCATTTCAATAAAACTAGACATTAGCAGAAAAAGACAATGACAGGGTTAAATTGCATGAGATAATATCTTGCCATTTCATCTAAGACATGCTACATATGCGTATTTCTCCTAAACCAAACCTTGTGTAAAATGCTAACTACATGTTTACATTGCATTCTCTATCTGAACACTTAAGGTAAGACATGCTACATATCTGCATTTCAATAAAACTAGACATTAGCAGAAAAAGACAATGACAGGGTTAAATTGCATGAGATAATATCTTGCCATTTCATCTAAGACATGCTACATATGCGTATTTCTCCTAAACCAAACCTTGTGTAAAATGCTAACTACATGTTTACATTGCATTCTCTATATGAACACTTAAGGTAAGACATGCTACATATCTGCATTTCAATAAAACTAGACATTAGCAGAAAAAGACAATGACAGGGTTAAATTGCATGAGATAATATCTTGCCATTTCATCTAAGACATGCTACATATGCGTATTTCTCCTAAACCAAACCTTGTGTAAAATGCTAACTACATGTTTACATTGCATTCTCTATATGAACACTTAAGGTAAGACATGCTACATATCTGCATTTCAATAAAAATAGACATTAGCAGAAAAAGACAATGACAGGGTTAAATTGCATGAGATAATATCTTGCCATTTCATCTAAGACATGCTACATATGCGTATTTCTCCTAAACCAAACCTTGTGTAAAATGCTAACTACATGTTTACATTGCATTCTCTATCTGAACACTTAAGGTAAGACATGCTACATATCTGCATTTCAATAAAAATAGACATTAGCGTCGGTAAATAACAAATGGTTAAATTTAATCCTATAGCTGAACATGACGCTAACAGTTAAAAAATACAGGGGCAATTGTCAAAATAATTAACCATGTTGTGCACAAATACTCACCAACGAGATAACCAGGGGGCATTTGTCTTTCCTCAAACTGTCTCCACAGGGACGACAGAGAGAGGATGCGGGCATCATGACAAGCACCTCCAAAATTCGCATACACATGCATAATCCTCATCCGTGCGTCACAAACATACTGCACGTTGAGGCTATGAAAATGCTTGCGATTTCTGAAGGGCAAGTCATCAATTGGAGCACGCAGCGCAATGTGGGTACAATCAATGGCTCCCAAGACATTGGGCAATTGAGCAATATCAAAGAATTCCCGCTTCAGGCGCCTCCAATCACCATCATTCTGTGGGAATCCTATGTATTGCTTACTGATACGTACCATGGCGTTCAGAAAGTTATCAAACACCCCAGAGAATGTACCTTGAGCCAGGCCATGCATGTACAGTTCTCCGGATTGAAAACTCCCGGAGGCCAGGACGTATAGACAGCTTAGCATCTTACTCATGGGGGGAACAGCAGTCCTTATTTGTATACGTGGCTCCAAATGAGGTTTAAGAAGATCGTAAAGGCCAATGAGCTGTTCGCGATCGAGCCGATACTTATCAAAAACCTCAAAGTCACTCATGTTTTCCAAGGTGGGTCTCACCCTGTAGACACGAGGACCTCGAACCAGACGACCCCTTCGTCTCGGTCTGAGCCGCCGAGGCTGCCTGATTCGACCAACAGCTAGTTCGCCAATAGCACCACCAGCAGCGTCTACCATGTCATCGTCATCCATCTTTCAAAACAGCGTAACAAGGTAAGCACTTGATCTGATGTGGATCACAAGTGATGCATTGGCCATGTTGTTTGGGGGATTTATAGTACAATTAGTCCAATGGTAGTGAGTTTGTAATGATTGCTGATTGTATTCACCTGTTTGTATGTGAGCGGCGCGAATGCTTTCACAGTGGGCGTTTATTTGTTGTTTGCTGAAATGTTAGTTTCAAACAATGATTCTCAATGTGAAAGTGTCAAATATCACACATACAGTGCATGTTTGTAATGTTTGATCATATGCGTAATCAATATTTCCTAAACGCGATGTTATAGTAACAAGCACACGTCCAGGCTAACATGAATGAAAGTGCATAGTTGTGTATAATGTGCATCGAATGTGATCGATCAATGTTGCTGCAATATTGTTTGTAAATGATAAAGTAACATCTGTAGTATTGTATATATAAGTGATTTCAGAGCTGTCAATATTGTATGCGTCCCTTTAAAATCGCAATAATAATTCAGAACTTCCCGTCTGTCATCTGTAGTATTATATATATAAGTGATTGCCGAGCTGTCAATATTGTATGCGTCCCTTTAAAATCGCAATAATAATTCAGAACTTCCCGTCTGTCATCTGTAGTATTATATATATAAGTGATTGCCGAGCTGTCAATATTGTACGCGTCCCTTTAAAATCGCAATAATAATTCCGAACTTCCCGTCTGCCATCTGTAGTATTGAATATATAAGTGATTGCCGAGCAGTCAATATTGTATGCGTCCCTTTAAAATCGCAATAATAATTCCGAACTTCCCGTCTGCCATCTGTAGTATTGTATATATAAGTGATTGCCGAGCAGTCAATATTGTATGCGTCCCTTTAAAATCGCAATAATAATTCCGAACTTCCCGTCTGCCATCTGTAGTATTGTATATATAAGTGATTGCCGAGCTGTCAATATTGTATGCGTCCCTTTCAAATCGCACTAATACTGAATAACTTCCCGTCTGCCATCTGTAGTATTGTGTATATATAAGTGATTGCTGAGATGTCAATATTGTATGCGTCCCTTTAAAATCGCAATAATACTGAAGAACTTCCGGCTGTCATCTGTAGTATTGTATATATAAGTGATTTCCGAGCAGTCAATATTGTATGCGTCCCTTTCAAATCGCACTAATACTGAATAACTTCCGGCTGTCATCTGTAGTATTATATATATAAGTGATTGCCGAGCTGTCAATATTGTATGCGTCCCTTTCAAATCGCACTAATACTGAATAACTTCCGGCTGTCATCTGTAGTATTGTATATATAAGTGATTGCCGAGATGTGAATATTGTACGCGTCCCTTTCAAATCGCACTAATACTGAATAACTTCCGGCTGTCATCTGTAGTATTATATATATAAGTGATTTTCGATCTGACGATATTGTATGCGTCCCATAAAAATTGCACGAATACTGAATAACTTCCGGCTGTCATCTGTAGTATTATATATATAATTGATGTGCGATCTGACAATATTTCTGAATTGTCCCATTGAAATCTCCATAATAATGCTGTTCAAAAGTGTGTTTTACGTATATGTTGTATTGTAGTATTGAGTGTTAAAGTTCCTAAAGGGGCGGTACAGTGGTGAATCTGTGATGTGTATGGTTGAATCTTCTAATGACGTCATGATATTATTAACCTGCCTATGTAGTTGTGAAATCCTCATTGTGTTGTTGTATTGTGCTACATTGTTATTGTGTGCTGAATAAAATCTAAATGTGTGCTTTGTGGTTGCGTGATGGGTGATGCGTGTTATGTACATGTACGTATATATTGTGATTGTGTCCCACATATGCTGACTTCTATATAGCGGTCTGGCATTGTTGTTCCTTCCCATAAAGTGACATCTGTAATCTGGTGTAATGATGTTCTTGTTGTACGTAATTCCTAATGGTTTCTGGTGATGGAATCATGATGTTAAAAGTACAGTAAAATCCATATGTTGTGTTTTGTGATTCCTCGAGAGAATGTAATGTGTTTTTCCCCCATCATTTGAATGCACATGTATGATTGAATGTTAAAAGTAATGTATGTGCATCCATGAGTGATCATGTGTTAAGCCTATGTAGATATGCAGTTGCTGCAAGCATATGAGTTGAATAACAGAAATGCAATAATAAAGGTAAATGAGAGATGTTTCCCATTGTGTAGTGTTTGTGAATCCAGAAATGTGTATTGAATTTTATTTTAATTGTAAATGTAATTTTATTGAAATAATAATGTGTTACTAGTGATGGGGATTTGTAGTTGATGTAATCTAAAAGTGTTAAAAATATTTATGGTGTGGTGAATATTTAATATTAAAAAACATAAGTCCACCATAGGGAAATAGTCATTTCTTGATCTATTTATCATAGCTGGGTCTAACGCATGAAATCATGTATTTTCTAGCGCTGGTATTTGGAGTTTTTCAGTCTACGCTATTTGCGTGCGTTAGGGAAATGAGGGTTTCGCGTGCACGAGCACGTCTTCCCAATAGAAGTCAATGGAGGCTCCAAAGATTTCTATATTTTTTTTTCTAAGACTGGTTTTCCTCGTAAAGTGAGTGACGTCATGAGCTTGTGTGAAAAAGTAACTAAATCGTGTTCTTTTTGTAATAAATAAATATTTTGTGTATGTAATGTGGTGTATATTGTTTGTATGCATCGATGAGTGTATGTTTGTGATAATGTTATTCGTTAGATGTAGGTATATGAGGGTCTTTTCCCGTATGTCCATGTAAGTCAATGGGAAAATGGATTTGTGTGGATTTTTTTCAAACACCCGAGATCTCGCAACTTTAATCCTTTGTATTTTAAAGAAAAAATAAAAAATACGAAAAATAAAGATAGTGTTGTGTTTGTATGAGTGTAAGTGTACTTTGTGTAATATTTGTTTTGTGATTCGTGGATGTTTTTTTGTGCGGTATATGTTTACTACTGGGTCTGAGGTGGCGGTAGAAAGTTGAGCGTTAGGTGTATTTTGAGTCGCGGTAAATAAACTCTAAATACCGGAGTGCGTAAAAAACCCGCGTTAGGAGCCTCTAACGCTGGTTTTGACGGCTACCGCCGAACTCTAAATCTAGGCCCAAGTTCTTCACATGGAAAAATAAATTATTTGTTTTTATTAATTATAAATTTATATATATATATATATATATATATATATATATAGATAGATAGATAGATAGATATGATAATGTTAATGCAAAATAGATATCTATACCTATATTTCTATATGTATAGATATTCAGGAATAGGTATATATAGATATACATATAGAAATCTGTATTTAAAATAAAAATAACTGGGCAGGTGTGGCATTCACATTTGGAAGCTGTTTCTGTGAACCCACAATATACATTCAAAGGAGCTCTCAATGCACGTGAAACAGGCCATCCTTAGGCTGCAAAAAAAAAAAAAAAAAAAAGAAACCAATCAGAGCTGTAGCAGGAACATAAGGGAGTGGCCAAATAAACAGTTTGGTACATTCGGAGAGAAAAAGAACGCACTGGTGACGTCCACAGAAGACAACAGTGGTGGATAATCATAGGATCCTTTCCATAGTAAAGTAAAACCCCTTCCCAACATCCAGCCAAGTGAAGAACACTCTCCAGGAGGTAGGCAAATCATTATCCAAGTCTACCATAAAGAGAAGACTTAACAAGAGCCAATACAGAGGGTTCAACACAAGGTGCAAACCATTAATAAGCCTCAAGAATAGAAAGGCCAGATTAGACTTTGCCAAATATCTAAAAAAGCCAGCCCAGCTCTGG